>NC_041385.1:779280422-779281212 GCF_002162155.2 Triticum dicoccoides
GGGCAAAAAAAAAAACGATTCGCCCCCCTGACTGCTGGGAACCACCAGCTACATCTTCGCACGCAAAGGAAGTGCGTCCGGGCAAAAAAAACAATTCGCCCCTCTGACTGTTGGGACCCACCAGCTACATTTTCGCACGCAAGGAAGTGCCTGATAGTCGGGACCCACCTAGTCGAAGCGTACATAGTGTTGTCATTCTGGTCGCGAACGTGTACGTACATATATACTGGTCGATGTAGAGACGCGCACGTGTCGTAGTAGAGGCGCGCACGTAGCATGTACACGTACGTACAGCGGCCAGGGTGCAAGAAAGAAAATACGGCCACGTACGTACATACGGGCGGGGTCTTGAACGCCTACTCGCACATACATACGGCCAGGGCTCGTGTACATGGCTGGATCGGAACGAAGAAACAGAGTCGTCGTCGTGTTCATGGGGAGGCAACGGAATGCATCGTGTTCATGGGGAGGCAACGGAATGCGTTGTGTTCATCGGGAGGCAACGGAACGCGTGGGAGCCAACCGGCTTGGACGGAACAGGCGATGGAAACGAGGCCTGCCGTACTGCACAATCGAGGAAACGGACCTCCTATGTTCGGAACGGGGTCCTGTTGATCGAGAGGGGTGTGGCGTACCACAAAACGGAGGAAACGGACCTCCTACGGTCGAAACGGGGGTCCTGTTGATCGGGAGGGGTGTGGCGTACCGCAAAACGGAGGAAACGGACCTCCTACGGTCAAAACGGGGGTCCTGTTGATCAGGAGGGGTGTGGCGTACCGCAAAACGGACG
>NC_041385.1:779281894-779307430 GCF_002162155.2 Triticum dicoccoides
ATCGGCTTCAGTTAGCAGCAGTAGCGAAGGAATCGCTCCATCGGGTTCAGTTAACAGCCATCGATCGATCGATCGGGTTCACTAACGTGTAGCCTGCAGTGCAATCGCTCGAGTTCAGTTAGAGCCCAACGCCTCGCTCGGGTTCAGTTAGAGCCAACACCTCGCACACACACACGCGTACGTGTACGAGAGAAACTTGCATAGCTCGGCCCCCGACCTCCCACCGTAACCGACAACTCCCCAAAATTTTCCTCCCCCTCGCTTCTACCACGGTTTTTTCCGTCATGGACGGCCCAAAGAATGTCATGCAGTTGCGTCTCCGGCCCGCCCAGGACGAAAAGCCCATTTTCTGTCATGATTTTTTGTCATAGAAGTAGGAGCCTGTTGGGGAACGTTGCAGAAAACAAAATCTTTCCTACTCATTTCACCAAGATCATCTAGGAGTTCATCTAGCAACGAGTGATTAGATGCATCTACATACCTTTGTAGATCGCGAGCGGAAGCGTTCAAAAGAACGGTGATGATGTAGTCGTACTCGACGTGATTCAAATCACCGATGACCAGCGCCGAATGGACGGCACCTCCGCGTTCAACACACGTACGGAACAGCCACGTCTCCTCCTTCTTGATCCAGCAAGGGAGGGAGGAGAGGTTGAGGGAGATGGCACCAGCAGCAGCACGACGGCGTGGTGTTGATGGAGCTGCAGTACTCCGGCAGAGCTTCGCTAAGCACTATGGAGGCGGAAGCGTGTTGGAGAGGGAGAAGGAGGCAACCAGAGGCCAGGGCGTTCAGGTATGAAGTCCCTCCTCTCCCCCACTATATATAGGAGGGCCAAGGGGGGGTGGCCGGCCCTAGGAGATCCAATCTCCTAGGGGGTGCGGCGGCCAAGGGGGGTTTCCCTCCCCCCCAAGGCACCTAGGAGGTGCCTTCCCCTCCTAGGACTCTTTCCCCCTTAAACCCTAGGCGCATGGGCCTATGTGGGGCTGGTGCCCTTGGCCCATTAGGCCAAGGCGCACCCCCTACAGCCCATGTGGCCCCCCGGGACAGGTGGACCCACCCGGTGGACCCCCGGGACCCTTCCGGTGGTCCCGGTACAATACCGATAACCCCGAAACTTGTCCCGATGCCCGAAACAGGACTTCCCATATATAAATCTTTACCTCCGGACCATTCCGGAACTCCTCGTGACGTCCGGGATCTCATCCGGGACTCTGAACAACATTCGGGTTACTGCATATACATATCCCTACATCCCTAGCGTAACTGAACCTTAAGTGTGTAGACCCTACGGGTTCGGGAGACAAGCAGACATGACCGAGACGACTCTCCGGTCAATAACCAACAGCGGGATCTGGATACCCATGTTGACTCCCACATGCTCCACGATGATCTCATCGGATGAACCACGATGTCGAGGATTCTATCAACCCCGTACGCTATTCCCTTTGTCTATCGATATGTTACTTGCCCGAGATTCGATCGTGGTATCCCAATACCTCGTTCAATCTCGTTACCGGCAAGTCACTTTACTCGTACCGCAATGCTTGATCCCGTGACCAGACACTTGGTCACTCTGAGCTCATTATGATGATGCATTACCGAGTGGGCCCAGTGATACCTCTCCGTCATACGGAGTGACAAATCCCAGTCTTGATCCATGTCACCCAACAGACACTTTCGGAGATACCCGTAGTCTACCTTTATAGTCACCCAGTTACGTTGTGACGTTTGGCATACCCAAAGCACTCCTACGGTATCCGGGAGTTACACGATCTCATGGTCTAAGGAAAAGATACTTTGACATTGCAAAACTCTAGCAAACGAACTATACGATCTTGTGCTATGTTTAGGATTGGGTCTTGTCCATCACATCATTCTCCCAATGATGTGATCTCATTATCAATGACATCCAGTGTCCATAGTCAGGAAACCATGACTATCTGTTGATCAACGAGCTAGTCAACTAGAGGCTCACTAGGGACATGTTGGTGTCTGTTATTCACACATGTATTACGATTTCCAGATAACACAATTATAGAATGAATAAAGACAATTATCATGAACAAGGAAATATAATAATAATGCTTTTATTATTGCCTCTAGGGCATATTTCCAACAGAGCCCACCACATCTATGATGATACCGGGTTTTGTCACAATTATCGTCATAGAAGTGTCATATGTATGACAGAAAAAAAATTCGTTCGGCCCAAAATGTCACGGATGTGTCTTTTTTTGTAGTGAATAGTCTTGTTCATCCCTTGCATATTATAGATCATCACAAAGCCTTTGTAGCTTGGTGGCAGTGATTGAAGAACTCTGTCATTGACACAATCAATTGGAATATCAACTCCAAGCTGAGTCAAGTGATTACGATACCTAGACATTTTGAGTATGTGTTCACTGACAGAACTATTCTCCTCCATTTTGCAGCTGTAGAACTTGTTGGAGACTTCATATCTCTCAACTCGGCATTTGCTTGAAATATTAACTTCAACTCTTGGAACATCTAATAAGCTCCGTGACGTTCAAAACGTCTTTGAAGTCCCGACTCTAAGCCGTAAAGCATGGTACACTGAACTATTGAGTAGTCATCAGCTTTGCTCTGCTAGACGTTCTTAATGTCATCAGTAGCATCCGCGGCAGGCCTGCACCTAGCGGTGCTTCCAGGATGTAATTCTTCTGTGCAAAAATGAGGATAATCCTCAAATTATGGACCCAGTTCGTGTAGTTGATGCCATCATCTTTTAACTTAGCTTTCTCTAGGAACGCATTAAAATTCAAAGGAACGGTAGCACGGGCCATTGATCTACAACAACATAGACATGCAAAATACTATCAGATACTAAGTTCATGATAAATTAAAGTGCAATTAATCATATTACTGAAGAACTCCCACTTAGATAGACATCCCGCTTATCATCTAAGTGATCAGTGATCCAAATCAACAAAACCATGTCTGATCATAACGTGAGATGGAGTAGTTTTCAATGGTGAACATCACTATGTTTATCATATCTACTATATGATTCATGCTCGACCTTTCGGTCTCAATGCTCCGAGGCCATATCTGCATATGTTAGGCTCGTCAAGTTTAACCCGAGTATTTTGCATGTGCAAAACTGGCTTGCACCCGTTGTATGTGAATGTAGAGCTTATCACACCCGATCATCATGTGGTGTCTCAGCACGATGAACTGTTGCAATAGTGCATACTCAGGAAGAACACGTGTACCTTGAAATTTAGTAAGGGATCATCTTATAATGCTACCGATGTTCTAGGTAAAATAAGATGCATAAAGGATAAACATCACATGCAATCAAAATATGTGACATGATATGGCCATCATCATCTTGTGCTCATGATCTCCATCACCGAAGCATCGTCATGATCTCCAACGTGACCGACGCGACACCTTGATCTCCATCGTAGCATCGTTCTCATTTCACCACCTATTGTTACTACGACTATCGCTACCGGTTAGTGATAAAGTAAAACAATTACATGGCGATTGCATTGCATACAATAAAGCGACAACCATATGGCTCCTGCTAGTTGCCGATAACTTCGTTACAAAACATGATCATCTCATACAACAATTTATGTCACATCATGCTTGAACATATCACATCACAACAAGCCCTCCAAAAACAAGCCCATATGGCTGCTACGGGCTTCTAGCAAGAACCGTTCTTACCTACGCATCAAAACCACAACGATCTTTCGTCAAGTGTGCTGTTTAAACCTTCACAAGGACTGGGTGTAGCCACACTCGATTCAACTAAAGTTGGAGAAATGGACACTGACCAGCCACCTATCTGCAAAGCACGTCGGTAGAACCAGTCTCGCATAAGCATACGCGTAATGTCGGTCTGAGCCACTTCATCCAACAATACCACCGAATCAAAGTATGACATGCTGGTAAGCAGTATGACTATTATCGCCCATAACTCTTTGTGTTCTACTCGTGCATATAACATCTACTGCATAGACCCGACTCTGATACCACTATTGGGGAACGCAGTAATTTCAAAAAAATTCCTACGATCACGCAAGATCTATCTAGGTGATGCATAGCAACGAGAGGGGAGAGTGTGTCCACGTACCCTCGTAGACCAAAAGCGGAAGCATTTAGTTAACGCGGTTGATGTAGTCAAACGTCTTAGTGATCCAACCAATCCAAGCACTGAACGTACGGCAACTCTGCGTTCAGCACATGTTCAGCTCAATGACGTCCGTCGTACTCTTGATCCAGTTGACGCCGATGGAGAGTTTCATCAGCACGATGGTGTGGTGACAGTTATGATGAAGTTACCAGCGCAGGGCTTCGCCTAAGCACTACGATGATATGACTGAGGTGTGTAACTGTGGAGGGGGCACCGCACACGGCTAAAACAATTGTCAACTTGTGTGTTCTAGGGTGCCCCCTGCCCCCGTATATAAAGGAGCAAGGGGGGAGGCCGGCCGACCCCTGTAGGGCACGCCCCAAGTAGGATTCCTACTAGGAATCCTATTCCTAGTAGGTTTCCAACAAGGGGAAGAGAGGGGGAAGGAAGGAGAGGGAGAGAGGGAAAGCAATGGGGGCGCCGCCCCCCCCCCTTCCTTGTCCTATTTGGACTCAGGGGGAGGGGGCGTGCAGCCTGCCCTGGCCGGCCCCTCTCTCTATCCACTAGGACCCATCGAGGCCAATTAGTTCCTCGGGGGGTTTCGGTTACCCTCCGGCACTCCGGTTTTATCCAAAACTTCTCTGGAACACTTCCGGTGTCAGAATATAGTCGTCCAATATATCAATCTTTATGTCTCGACCATTTCGAGACTCCTCATAATTAATGTGATCACATCCGGGACTCCAAACAATATTCGGTACAACATATCACATAAACTCATAATACCAATCGTCATTGAACGTTAAGCGTGCGGACCCTACGGGTCCGAGAACTATGTAGACATGACTGAGACATGTCTTCGGTCAATAACCAATAGCGGAACCTGGATGCTCATATTGGTCCCTACATATTCTACGAAGATCTTTATTGGTCAAACCGCATAATAGCATACGTTGTTCGCTTTGTCATCGGTATGTTACTTGCCCGAGATTCAATCGTCGGTATCTCAATACCTAGTTCAATCTCGTTACCGGAAAGTCTCTTTACTCGTTCCATAATACTTCATCCCGCAACTAACTCATTAGTCACAATCCTTGCAAGGCTTATAGTGATGAGTATTACCGAGAGGGCCCAGACATACCTTTCTGAAACACGGAGTGACAAATCCTAATCTCGATGTATGCCAACCCAACAAACACCTTCGGAGACACCTGTAGATCACCTTTATAATCACCCATTTACGTTGTGATGTTTGGTAGCACACAAAGTGTTCCTCCGGTATTCGGGAGTTGCATAATCTCGTACTCTGAGGAACTTGTATAAGTCATGAAGAAAGCAGTAGCAATGAAACTATCACGATCATAACGCTAAGATAACGGATGGGTCATGTCCATCACATCATTCTCCTAATGATGTGCTCCCATTCATCAAATGACAACAGATGTCTACGGTTAGGAAACATAACCATCTTTGATTAATGAGCTAGTCAAGTAGAGGCATACTCGGGACTTTATGTTTTGTCTATGTATTCACACATGTACTAAGTTTCCAGTTAATGCAGTTCTAGCATGAATAATAAACATTTATCATGAATTAAGGAAATAAATAATAACTGTATTATTGCCTCTAGCGCATATTTCCTTCAGGCAACACCTTTAATATATGTTTGTTTTATAAAATATCGCAAAGCACGTTAGCAGGAATAAGAATACATTCGGTAATGAACACCAAGAAGGAACTGACATGCCAAAAATAGGGATAACTGATCATAGCAGCTGTTTGTTCATACTAGCCGCACTTAGACACCAGATGCTTCTTAGCCGCCCGTCTTTATCTCTCATGGATCGGGGCCGGGTCCTTCGCCTCGCATTGATGCTGCATCCCGCAGACCTGGGCTCACCCAACAAGTGTGTGCGCCCAACTCGGCGTGCAGCAGGCTTGACTTTGACATGTGGGGTTGTGAGGGACCTGGTTGGCTGCTTTGTTTGCGTAAGTCCGAGTCGGCGCGCTGCACGCCTGGGCACTGCACGACACTTTTACCTGGGCTTTGCCTACCCAGACACTTGTCATCGCGGACCCTGACTGACTAGCGCCCCTGGGCCGGTTTCCCAGGTTGTATATTTTTCATGAGTTCTATGAAAATGATTATATTCACACTGTGTTTACAGTGCTGATTTCTTGACCAAGCGAATGGATTGTAAGTTTATTCATGCTCCGACCTTTCTTACCATGGAAATTGTATCCTTACAAGGGAGCAAAGTAAGCAAAAGCAGTTTAGTAAAAGCTAACCTATCCCAGCACATCGCCAAAATAGCTAGCAAAAGGAGCCCGAGACTCAGCCCAGCTTCACCCACATCCATTCCTGCTAAAAGGTAATCAACCTTTGAAGGACATCTATGAGTGATCTGCAAAGGGTACCTGGTTCCTTGGATAACTTTGGATAAGTACAAACACAACTACACCAAGAAACATATGTATATGCACATTAGTAAACATAGCTATTTGTCATTGTCACATAATGACCCATTGCACCATTGCCGCAAAGCCCAAATGCAACCATGATCAGTGTGACTGATGTCGGTTCCCTCTATGCGTGTGCAATAGAGTGTTGAGTTTAAAACAACACTTGCTCTTGTAAACTTGGGTTCTTCAATTTTGCTAATGCTCGATTAGGCCACGAGGAATTATCATGTTTCTTGTTTGTGCCTACTATGTTTTGCTTAGAAATGTTGGAAATGTGTGCGGATCACATAACATGCACTACGTACAACCTTACTTGGTGGCATTGAGTGCTAATCGATCATTACGAAGATTGGATGTTGGTGATCATCTTTGTTCCTAGCTAGTACTTGATGTTGTATTGCTACTTGGATGCATGCCCACTGTGCAGTGTTGTTGCACATTAAAAACACCCGGCCAGTGAATTATGAATGGATGTCAGCCTGCTTTTGCGATCGAGCTTGGAATCTTGATATCAGTATTGCCTATACTTCTCTACTTTTGAGTACTGGAGCCCTTGCCAGTTGTTGTGTTAGTGTAGCCATCTAGAGGATACAAGAGCAAATAGATGTATTATTAGACTCATGTCAACAACCTTTGGAGACATGCCACATCAAATGAAGTGGGTTGCTTCATGCTTTGCTTCACATAACTGCCCACCTGAATTTTTATTTAGCCGAACACAAGCAAACCAACAGAAGTATAGGGTTTTCGCGCACTCATAGGAGAAGATTAGCATTTAGTAATGTTAAGATTCTAAACTACATATATATTCATATGGAATTGCTGGAAATAAAAATGAATGCTAGGCCGTGTAGCAACGGAGGTATGCAACTCCAGTTGCTCTGGAACTTCATAGAAAATACCTTGTAATCGTTGATTATGATGCTAATAGCTTGGTGAATTGTACCTTATTAACTTTCGAGAATCGGTAGAAAACTCTTGCCATTTGTTTTTTGGAAGGTTCTGGTTGGCGAATGGGGCTCCAACAATGTCTCAATGTCTTGTGTCAACTGGACTTTAATTAGATTATGAATGGAGCAATCCTCCTTGCGAGTGGACTCTGAAAATGGTTCAGCCTTTGTATTTAGTAGAACTATGTCTTATGCCAACTGAACTTGAATTAGATTATGAATTGAGTGCACATATTGTTGAATATGTAGAAGGTAGGAAATATTTGAAAAGATTGTGTGTGGCAACTGATAGATGAGAACAAAATATGAGAAACATATTTGAAGTTTTAACTTTGCAGTCACTACTGGTACCGTGAACTAACTTCTCGGTGATGATTTAGCGGTTTTATTTTGTTACTAAACTACCTCAATTATGTGTGTGGACTGGTGGTGTTCTTTCAAAATGTATATTGTTGTGCACTGATTTGTCATGGTTGTATCTTCATTTTTTTTCAAAACACAAATTCAGATTTTTTGTGCAATTCAGAAAATTCATGCTCACATGAATTCCATGCGCATTTGTCAAGACACGCATTGGACACTCACATTTACTGAAGTTTGAGTGGAATTTATGTACGAATTGCCAACATTTGACATTTACCCTTTTCAAGTTCACTGTTCCACATACTTCTCCATTGGTGCAATAGATTGTGTTCTCTTGCTGAGCATAACATCCTATATGCCTAAGAAGTTCATTCACACTATCTTATTTATCTTGACATGCATTTTGTCCACCTCATGACATATGTCCCACACATGCCACCTCCCATTTAAATGCACATGCAATCCATCCCCATCATCAAGCGCATGCAATGAATTAACTTTTCACTTTTCACCACATGCACTCCCTCCACATCATCAAGCGGCAATGAAATCATTCAACTTTCCAATTTCTACCACATGCAAGCCCTCCACATCATCAAATACATGAAAAGCCCTCCATGTAATTAATTTTTATTTTATGTTTCAACAATAAATAATTGAAACTCGAATGTTCCAAGACATATAACATGCATCCACCCCCCATTTACCTTTAGCTAGGTTGAATGTGGACTATTCTCATATATTCTAATGTTGAAAAGGCCATTGGTAAAAAAATCCCGCAACAACGCACGGGGCGTTATATAGTTTACTTAATGAATATGCCATTTTAATTCTCTCTTCCTTTTATGCAGTTGACGAGTATCTAACTGATTGTGTTGAAATGGCATTTCTTTTCCTTTCAATTGTCGCTTGCTTGTACATTTTGAATGGAATCATGTGTAAAACAGAGCTCATAGTTGCAAATATGTCATTAAATATTGTCCGAATGTATTACAAGACACCATTGTAGTTGACACACATGCAATGGTATATGCCTGTAAATCAACATTTCTATAGTTAATTGGGACAACAAGAAGCAATGCAGTATCTAATTGGAACAACAAGCACAATGTTGTTGTTCAGCGAAATTCGGCTTCTGTATTCAAATCAAGGTGATTTTAGGCTTGGAGTTCACACAAGTTTAGCTTATGTATCCAAATCAAGGTTGCTTCAGGCTTCGGGTTCAGACAAGTTTAGCTTCTGTATCCAAAGTAAGGTTGCTCTAGGCTTGGGGTTGACACGCCAAAACTTGAAATTATGTTTTCGCACTTACATTTACTTAAGTTAGAAAACTTATTGAGCCCTTCAGACCTGATGAACTTATCGTGTTTCGTCACTTAACATTATTTCCTACACTTATTTTCCTAAGAACACGACCCATTATGCTTTTGCACCTAGAGAGATTATATTCTACACTTGCTCACTACGAGTACATAATTTATAGCCTACTCACATCTTTGAGCATGAGTCCCACTACATGTTTACCATTAGCGTCATGAGGAATACTCGATGACCCCGAATATTGGAGCACTGATTTTATACGCTACCACTCTGCACTTCCATCTAAGTATGGAGCTTTTGTTGTGGTCGACGTGAACCAACACGGCTCATGCCCGTCTCACAAGCCTCAGATTACCAGGAACATGATTTCATGGTCATCCCCATGCGCACACACATTCGAAGAGGACGAGCACATAACCATTGACAAACTAATATTTATCCCTAAAAAAACCCGCTCAATGGTGGAACCCTTTTTACATGTGCTTGTTTGAGGGGAACAGAGAAAGGAGATTGAAATATGGCTACCCCCAAGATTTTGAGAAACTCAGGAAGGAACACCTCCACCTTCACCGACAAATGTAGCATGGGTCTTTTAAGGGGAACCATACACTAGGCAACAAGGAGGTTGGCACATTGCAAGATGACATCCAATTGTATGCATGCTTTCACAAAGCAGCTTCTGTAGAAGAGCCTTTTTACCTAAAGGACAGCACACCCTTGGAAATTTCGACCTCGGCGGGAGAAGCTGACGCCTTGGTGCGAGTCAACATGCCATCTAGTGAGGCTCGGATACAATCATGACTCTCCATCCTTCAAAGATCATAAACATGGCCCTGATGATCTATCCTAAGCTCATGACGGTAATAACGATGACCTTGCTAAAATAGATGTGGGGTCTTGACATCAGAAACCTATGCAGTAGAGGAAGGAGAAAGATGGCAATGAAACATCATATCTCAACACTTGAGTGGAAGAAGAACAACACCATGGTTGGCATTGAGCCAATAGAATATTTGCCCCCGGCTGATGGAGAAACTCTAACTGTAGTAGCAAAAAGTGGGCCCCACAAAGCCTAGGACACCTCACAAACATCATGAGGATTGCCACCAGGAGGAGGCTAACAATCATATGACACCAACGAAACTAGGACGCACTCTACGGATGAGGAAAAAAGGCCTAAACTTGTTGGATACTAACACTAGGTCCGACTTCTATCCCTGCACGTGCCAAGGCATCGAAATGGAGGCCTTCCATAACTAGTGCTACATAAGGGGCGGGAAGTAGGGTTTTAACCCTCCCTGGGAGCCCAATCCTGGGTAAAACGTGTGCATCTATGATCTATGTCCAATAACCCCTGTTGTCTTGACGTTACGTTACCTCAATTAAACATTCCACGTACCCCATCTAGTACCAATTGTGAAGCTTCTTGGTAAGTTAGTCTAGTTATTAGCACAACAAAGGTAGATATGTTACATGAATATAGGAGATATCTTGTATGATGTGCGGGCACATACTCCACGAACTGTAGTAAGAATGTAAGATCACAATTTTTAGCCAGCTTTCAATTACTTTCAGGTATATTTGGCAGTAAGATTGATTGAGGAACTCCACCATAACAATAACACTTCTACCACTCTCCATGCTAAGTGTGTATTGCATAATAATGTATTATTGCCATTTTGTCATTTCTAGCTCTAGTATCGACAATTGAAGAATAATTTCTTATCTAAAGGCAACATCATGGAAGTTATCGGCCCAAAGAAATCTCATGCAATTTTTGGACAACTATTTGATACAACGATATGTTCCCTAATTCAAGGCATTCCAGAATGGTTTGTAACTGTGACATTTATTTGCTTGGTTCTAGTGATCTTCTATCACATGGACTATTCTCTCTTCCTCCACCTTGCTCAAATATATCGAAGGACTGTATGCTTTATTTGCCTTTCCACTTCATTTAGATGCAAGTTCAGAGTCGAGGACGAATGTTTTTTCTTTAGATGGGCATGAGAAAAAGATTCCTAGTATCTTCCCTCCCCGTGCCCATTTAACACAAGATGTCCCATGTTAGAAAAACAATAGATGTCCCATGGTCCAGTATCATTCAATGATACACTACGGCACACCATGCAGATATGGGTGCGTGTTAATTGATTTCAACATTCCTCTCACAAGATTCAACATATTTTACACTACAGCGCACTTCATAAGAGGCCTATATATACCTCACAAGTTCAAGCTTCTTACTTTGGACTTTTTAGAATCGTACTCCTTTAAGGCGGTGTAGGCAGAGGAAGAAATCGTGTAAGAGCGGTGAGAATGGGACCATGGAGAAATCGTGGCTATCTATATGTGCCTCTAGTACTAGAGGTGGATATATGTGTTAGTGTTTCCCATGCCTCCCATTCCTATCGTTCTTGGGTTCTCCTCCTCTTCTTTTTAACTCATGCAATGTATTCCATGGTGAAAGCTTGAGAAAATTATACATGTATAGTTTAGGCCATGCGACCTTGGGAGGGGATTGGTAAAAGAAAGACATGAGTATCTCAGAGCGGTGGGTGTTGGGACATGGATGAAAACCTAGACTTGTTGGCCAACAAATTTGGGGGCCAAGATTGTTTTTTGTTCTCCTGATGCCTCCATGACTATTGTTCTTAGGTATTCTTTCCTTTTCCTATTGACTTCGCAATTATCTTAACAAACATGTATATAAAGGTTTAGATGATGGGGATGTGAAGGCAAGTCGGGAAGAGGAAGAAATGAGCATATAAGATGATTAGGCATTGGAACATGGAGGAGGGCATAGACTAGTGTTTCCCTCTGCAACTAGGGTCCAATATTTGTTCCAAAATTTTACCGATGCCTCCCATGCCTATTGTTCTTAAGTGCACCTTCCTCTTCCTTTCAATCTGCAAAACTTTTGTCAAAGGAGTTACGATAGACATCTTTGTGACTTCAGTTTCAATTTCTGGTTCCTGCTTCTGCAGTTATACTGCCTTGTTTCTTTCACTATTTGTTTCAATAGCCCGTACTCCTTTTCAATCATTATCAGGGCTCTTCGTATACATTTTGTTATCTTGATACCTTCCTTTAATAGAAAACAACAAGCATTTGGGTGCGTGTTTGAGAAACAAGGCATGTTCATTGCTTGGCCTCATAGTTATTCATATGAAAACAGAAAACTCGATACACATGCCAATTTCCCATCGAACTACGTCATATGAATTCTGACCACTAATTTGACTTGTGGATCACATGATGCGGAGTGCGATATGCCAATGTGGATCACGTTTTCCATCTGTTTATTTGGATCCTCTTTGTAGAAGCCCGGAACCAGTTTACTATTTTTTTATAGTTCTAGGTTCATCTGTAAAATGTTTAGTACCGGCGCTTTCGATTTAATGCAGCCCTCTCCTGTTTTTTTAAAGGTATTATACCTCAGTTTTGTTCACATCAATATAATATGGATGGTCTTCTTGTACCCGTTCGCTTGTGCTCTCGCGCATCCAAGGCGTATAGGGTTTCTCGCCTCCCTCTCGCGGCGCCGCAGGTCTATTTCATATCCTATGACCTTAGGCCATGCAGCCGCGGTGGATCTCAGCCCTTGCCGGCGGGAAGGCTCATCTTTCATTTTTAGATGCCTTTGTGTTCGTTCAGGGTTTGTGCCCTGCTCAAGAAGACGAGGCGGTGGCGGCTCCCTGGAGATGGAATAAGATCCCCCCTAGCCCCTGTCCCGTTGGTGCGACTAGCATCGTCGAAGGGCGTATGGAGGTATGTCTCCAGCGGATCTTGCATGATCCGGTCGGTGACTGTCTATGGTGGATCCGCTCGGATCCGGTCTTTGTCCGTCCACGTTAGTGTGTCTTCACGTTGGATCCTCCCCATCTACGCTTCTCTTCATTGACGGCGGTTGTTGTTCTTGTACGCTGGTCCTATGGGGTCTTAGCACAACGACTTTCCGACTATTTACTACAACAAGTTTTGCCTGGCTCCGGCGAGGGAGGGGTGATGACGCTGGTGCGCCTTCGGCCTGCTTCAGTGGTTGTAGTCGTTGCTAGGTGGTCTACGAATCTGGATGTAATTTTTATTATTTCTTGTCTTCACTGTATTGCCATGATCCATGATGAATAGATCGAAAAAATCCCGCAAAAAGAAAAGAAAAGAAACGAAAAGAAAAAAGGACGCTTTCCCCAGAAAAAACGTGGATGATCTTCCTTGCCCATCCTTTTGGGATGAAGTGGCTGCCGTGAGCGTTGATGATCAAAGTTACATGTCATCTGGGCCATCGTTCTAAAATGTTTGGCAATTGCTCTGTGTCATGTCTCTGTTTTCTTTAACTGAAGAGTAATCTTCTTAGTTTTTCAGTTGTGTGCAATCTAGCTGCCTCTCGTCTCTGTTTATTAAATGGAAGGATCTGACTTGTCCTTTTATCAAGGTCTTCCATTTTAGAGATTATTATCTTGTAGTCATCTTAATTACCCGGTGGTAATTTATGGTTCTTTGTGTTTGGTTTGGCTGACGATGAACTGAGGCAGTTTAGCCCCTTCTTGACAAGCCAGTTGCTCTCCCTGCCGACAACCATGGCAAAGGCCACTAGAGCATGTTTGTTTTCCTCTCTTGGCGTTGCAAGATCATCTCCAGAACCGTTGGTCTTGTCTCAATCAGAGGACAACGAGAGAATATTCTTGCAACAAGTTTGGGTTTGGGCCATCTCCGGTCTGGGCTTAGCCCAGGTCAGTTTGTAAATTACTTTTTTTTTTAAGAAAGGAGGCGCTTGTCCGACTTTAATTAAAGAAAAGCCTTTAAAGCGTTTACAACAAAGAGTACCACAAAACAAAGAAAGAAGAAGTTCGATACAGACCAGCGGGGGCAAAGTCAAGGCTGCCAAGCTGCCAACATAATGGAAGGTTCCATACAGGCCCAACGGGCAAAATAAAAGATGATGTAGCACCGCAAACACATGATCATCCCCCCTGGTGATCAACATGCTCCCGGAGAGTCCTCGCATGGAGCCTGAATTTGCCGCCAATCGCCTCAAAACTCTTTGCGAGTTTGCAAAACTCTTTGAACTTCTGAAAACAAGGAAACGAGACTTCTATTCTCCAAATAAAACTACAGCGAGCGGGCGGCTGGAAGGAGCGAGGCAGGGGATTGTGGAGTGGAGCGGTCGAAAATTCTCTGACTTGGCCCCTGCTCGAAGACGAGGCTTCTACACGTCTTAAGTGGCCTCTGATTTGCACCACAAGATGCTCCAGTCATGATGAGTCTAGACAGTCTTTCCCAATGCATTGTTGCCCCGTCTGGTAGACATTTTCTCGCTGGTCTGATGCTCTTTGCAGAATGAAGAGCAGACCTGGGAGCCAAAGAATATTCCAGCAAAGATTCCTGAATTTCCGTCAATGACCTACTACTTCAGATTCAAATTCTGAAACTTAAGTTCAAATATCTATTAATCAAGGAAAACATGAAGCAGCGATGCGGATAGCGTCATGCATGAATGCCACTCCTGTTTGTTATATGCACCACATGCCACCTTCAAATTCACGTCTAAACATAGTTGTAGATCATTAAATTCATCCAAAATAAACTACTCCCTCCCATCCAAATTAATTGTCGCAACTTTATTGCCGATCCAAATTACGAAAGCTGCATCAATTAATTTGGATCAGAGGGAGCAGTTTATTAGGACAGAGCACCACCTATCGACCCCCCACGGCTGATCCAGAATATCCGACAAATTTGTACTTAACTCTCCGGTGAGTCCCATGTATGAACAATACTTCAGTACGTACTCTGGATCCAGATATATAGCACTCCTACTACTTCAGCTTATCTGCACAATCAATAATGCCAATTTTAGCTCACCACGGGATCAACACACAGCGGCTGTGGGTTCTCTGAGAAAGGCTACTATGCAGCTTCAGCTTAGCTCTGGTAGAAATACAACCCTGCAGCTAGAGCACAGAATGAAGTACAGGGCAACAAATGGATTTTTTCGATGCCGGCTTCATGTCCTGGAGAACATTAATAATCTGGTTATCTGGATGCATAACTTACATACTGCACCCATATGGTGTGAAGTGTAACCAGGCACTCCCAAAGGGTAATGCAGCATAAAATTGGCTGTTGAGTAGCCTAAATTTTCCAGCAAAAAATAATAGTGGCCTAAATTTGAGCAGCTGAACAACTGCCCCTGTAATATATATGCAGTAGCAAACAATGAGTCGTCTTTCAACGGCATAATACAACCTATCAGAGGGAGCTTTCAAATTGCTTTTACAGCTGCACAGTCACATGATTCAAGGTGTTGTCCTCTGCTTGAGACAAGACAAGCAAAAAATTTCCCTTTGACCAACGGTAGTGGACAGTACCAGCAGAGAAACTTGAACATACCTAGCAGTTGCAATCTCTCAAGAGGAACCCAGCATGGGACCTGACAAACCTTTCTTCAGCCTTTCAGTACATATCTTAGTTCTCGAGCTTATGTCAAGACTGAATGTCAGATGAAGCATCAGTTCCTTAAAATGGTCAGCAGCTAAAGAGAAATTACAGAGATAATTCACAAATACGCAACAGAAAGGCAAAACATTTCAAAACCTATATGCAACTTGCTGGTCAACAAAGAGGATAATCTACCTTAATTTCATCGGCAGCTACAACAAAAGTTAGGACCAGCAATCTAATGTATCTTTGCTAATAGTAACTTACTAAGATCACTGGATCATCTCCAAAGTAGAAGAAAACCACGATAAAAGGTCAAGTCAATTCAGTTAGGTAAAACAGAGACATGAGACACATTGATTGGCAAATACTTCAAAAACCGACCAAATGACTTGGTAAGTTTAGCATTAGCATCCACAGTAGCCACTTTGGCTCAGAATGATATCCAAAGAAAAATAATTTTCATGCAGCCATGTATACATCAACAAAGAAGCTAGTGGATTTGTGATACCATTGATTAAAATGGAACCAGATTAAGCATTATTTTCTCAAAATGGTTAGCAACTAATGTGAAATAATGGAGACAATTCACTGATAAGCTGAGTACATAATGCAATCATTTATTCAATTTACGAGTAGTGTTTTCACAAGTGAATAAATTATGAGGGTCAACTGCCACATTTATTTCCGGTAAAAAAAATGCAAGATTTATTCGTCAGCTAAACTTAGAAACAAGTAACACATGTAGATTGCTAAACATTAAGTATACAGCATTGAGAACACCATAGATAATCCCTTTTAAAAAAAGACCGACTGGGAAAGCAGTTCTTCAGTTCAATAAATAGACACAAGGAAGGTAGATTGCTAAGTTAGTAAGTACTAAGAAGATCACTAGATAAAAAGAGCAAAATAATTCTTCAGTCAAAGATAATAGAAACACCACGCAGAATAGTTAGCACAATATTCCAAATGTACATAAGAATGACTTGATAATTTTAAAATCAACATGCACCACAATGACATCCTTCAAGATGGAAGGGTGTCAAAACAAGCATAATTTGCATGTGACCAGATAACAGTGAGAGCTACTTGATCATAATTTTGTAATGCTTCAACAAAGAAGCTAGTCAACTCATGGTGGATCCAATACATGCATATTGCATCTCCTGAGGATACAAACATCTAGGCGTTTAGAAGCGCTAGCACACTCAACAGTCTTCAGATTAAGGATGGAGCATTCACAGCATTACCATCTAGTGTTGAAAGCAAGCATGTGGAATGAGAGTTTGTTTGAGCTCAAATTGTGTAGGAACCACTTCCTTGCGATGGAAAGTGGCGACCAACTTGCCATCCATGTCAACCTGAAGTAGCCACTCCGCAAATTTGGCCAGCACGAGCAGGTCACCATTTCCTGCAGGCACGACCACCACGTTGCTAGAATCTTCATCATAATTTCCACACAGCGCCTTGATCTCAGTGACTGGCAAGTCAATCTTGCACTTGAAGGTCCAGACCTCGCTTTCATAGTCCGGCAACACCCAGATATTGATGGTAGTCGCAGCATCATTATAGTCGTACATGCCAAGCATGCCATCCATCTCAAACAGGCAATTATAGGAAGGAATGACTGGAGCATGCATCACACGGAACAACTCAGTTGTGGTGTCGAAAACCATTATATTGTTGCTTCCAATCTCATATGGCTCTAAGGGCCAATGCAGGCTGCCACCAAACAAGACAGCTTCGCCACCAATGTAAAACACAAGCTGCGCCGCCGGCTGCCACCTGGTGTTCCTCGGCGGTTGGACGAAACCCAATGGGAAGATGTAGCAGGCGTCACCACCGTCAATTACCTCCTTTTCATGGTACGACAGTATTCGCTACTCCCCGGTAGGGTGGTGCCTGTACATACCCAAGACGAAGAAGTCAGAAAGCATTGGCAGGCGAGCGCACTGGCGAGTGGCTGGGTTACCGATGGAGAAGTAGGGTCCAGTCCGGTCAAGGGATCAGAGGAGGATGAGGCCGTCGCAGGAGGCCTCCAGATGAGTGAAGGCGTCGTCAAGCCGGGTGACGTGTTGGAGCTGGGCGTCGGCGGCCCGGTGGTCGAAGGTGAGGATGCTTCGGTAGAAGCAGTTGCCGCCATCATCGTCTCCGGTAGCGATGGGGAGGGCGGGCTGGCAGGCGTGGTGCGCGAGGAGGAAGTCGCGGGCGGTGGTGACTCGGCACCAGGCGCGGCGAACGGCACGGCAGCGGAGAAGGGATTCGGGGTCGAGGCGGACGAGGATCTCCCAGGTCACGATCTCATCTGGGAGGCTGCTGAGGAAAAGGTTCGCCCCTGCTGTTACGGCCTCCGCCATTGTCGCCGGATCCTGGCTGGCGGTGGCGGCGGCGGCGGCGGTGGAGGCGAGCAGAGGATTCATTTTTTTCGACGAACCGAGTTAGGGATTCTCGTGGGGATAGGAGCATCACTGCATCACTACATCACTGTGAACTTTGGAGTGGCTCTGAAACGGGCTGGTCTTTAGCCCAGAAGCACTGTGAATTTCGCAGTCCAACAGATTTTTACGATACTTCCACTAAGAAAGCTTTGATAAGCGACGTTACATTATACAGTCTTACCATTTCTGTTTTCCCTCTCGTTAGGGTTTCTTTCTATCGTCGCCGCCGGCGATCGTTGAGACCAACTTTTTCCTCCTCCTCTGCTGGATCGGGGACCCGTTCACCGGCCGATCTCGGGGTAGCCTCGGCTGCCCCCGTCTGGTTTTCGGTCTTCGTCCGCAGGGGCGTGAAGGCTTACATCTCTCGGTTCGACTTCCGGTCCTAGAGATCGATCTATCTGCTTCGACAAAACCATGGCAGATCATGGCGATCCGGCGGCTTCGGGGTCAAAAGGAAAGGGCAAGTTGGAGGAGTTGATGAAAGAGCTGGCCCTAAAGGAAGATGACCTCGATGACGTTGTTTT
The DNA here is from genome assembly GCF_002162155.2 of Triticum dicoccoides. NCBI lineage: Eukaryota > Viridiplantae > Streptophyta > Magnoliopsida > Poales > Poaceae > Triticum > Triticum dicoccoides. Next base: position 779,300,500 of record NC_041385.1, read on the forward strand.
TGAGGAAGATGACGCCCCGGCGGAGGAGGATCTCCGCTGGATGATCTTGGCTAGAGTCCACATGGACAAAGGGTTTAGGAAAACCTCTTCCAGATGCAATTCAACTGCCTGGGTGATTGGGAGAGAGTTACACAAGGGGGACCATGGCACTTCTGAGGGAACCCGGTAATCATTGCACCATGTGATGGATTCACAAAGCCAACGGAGATCGAGCTATACAAGTTTGAGATCTAGGTTCGAATCATTGATCTACCGATTGGATACCATGGGAAAGTCAAAGCTCTTGCGGCCAAGATTGGCGAATTTGTGGATTCTGAACCATCTTCCTTTGATTTTGAAGGAAACTTCTACAGAATTAGGGTTCGCCTTGATGTGAGAAACCCTCTCAAGAAAGCAATCTCTCTGATCCGGGGAGGAGAGAGGGTGATTTTCGCTGTAAAGTATGAGCGTTTACCTGACTGGTGCGAGTTCAGAGGAGGGAACCGAGGATCTGGAGGAGCAGCATGCTACTGATATGGAGCTCTCTGGTTCCAACCGGAAGCGTTCATCGCAGCAGGTTGTTGAACCAACTAGCCAGTCGGGAGCCACGGGGATGGAACTGGCTGTGGCAGGTAAGTCTAGCGGTGAGGCAACCCCAATGAGCCCTCCACCAAAGCAAGACCCCAAGAGGACCAAGACCTACCAGCAGTCTGAGAAACAAGGCATTGCAGGTCTGAAGAAAAACACAGCAGCAGGGAAGATCAACGAAGCAAAATCGGCGGCCTCCTTCAGGGAGGACCACCGAGCACAATGAATCTGTTATGCTAGAACTGTCGCAGGATAGGCAACGTCCCGACAGTTCAAGAGCTACGTGAACTCGCGATAAAGTTTGCCCCATAGAGTACTTTGCTTAGTTGAAACCCAGATTAGTGGGGTTAGAGCTGAAAATTTAAAGAGTACTCTGGGTTTTGATAACTCTTTTTTTGTTGACTCCTCTGGTAGGAGCGGAGGTTTAGTCATGTATTGGAATAATGAAATAAATATGGAGAATTTGGGCTACTCGCAGTATCATATTGATATGAAAGTTTCAGAATTTGGTGGTGACCCGTGGAGGTTGTCATGCTTTTATGGCGAAGCTCAAACACATATCCATCAGAGAACATGGGACACAATGAAGAATCTTGCAGCGCTCCAAAACCTGCCATGGGCCTGTATAGGAGATTTTAACGAGGTACTACGCCATGATGAGCATGATGGCATAGGCACGAGGAGCCAAACACAGATGCAAGGCTTCCGGGATGCGGTGGACGTGTGTGTCTTGATTGACTTAGGTTTTCAAGGCCGCAAGTGGACTTTCGAGAAGAAAGTGGCAGGTGGATCTTTTACTAGAGTCAGACTGGATAGAGCATTCGGTTCGACCGAGTGGTGTGCAAAGTTCCCTCTGGCCGCCGTGGAGCATCTAACCGCGGCAACATCTGACCACTCGCCGATCCTGCTGCACCTCAATCCACCTGTTGGAAGAAGAGCCGAGGCGAGGTTTAAATACGAGTGCATGTGGGACACCCATCCTGGTTTGATCCCCACCGTCCAGAATGCATGGGAGGCGAACGGCCCCAATCTGACTGCTGCGAAGGTGCGGGCTAATCTGGCTGTGCTATCAAATAACCTTGGCGAATGGAGCAAGACGTCTTTCGGTAGTGTAAAAGGAGAAATTAGAAGGCTTAAGAAAGAGTTGGACAAACTCAGAAATGATCCACACAGGGCAGGATCGAGTCATGCAGAGATCAAGATTAATGACAGGTTTATTGAACTCTATCTTCGGGAAGAACTCATGTGGCGCTAGAGATCCCGTGCTCAGTGGTTGTCGGAGGGCGATCACAACACACACTTTTTTCACCTGAGGGCGTCTATGAGGAGGTGGAAAAATTAAATATTTGCAAAAACATGATGGGCAAGTTACGGAGGACCTCATGGAGATGCAGGATCTAGCATTGGAATACTATAAAAAATTATATTGCTCAGAGGGGGTACAATATATAGAGGAGGTACTCCAACACGTCCCAGTCAAAGTGACAACAGCCATGAACGACCAACTTCTTACCCCGTACACGGAAGAGGAGGTCAGGAATGCTCCTTTTCAAATGTTTCCCACTCAGGCCCCAGGGCCTGATGGCTTTACTACACACTTCTTCCAATGCCATTGGGACACTTGTGGAGCAGTTGTCGCGAGGGCAGTACTCGACATTGTGAGGGGGGAGGAGAGCCCGAAATGTGTTAACGACACCTTGCTGGTGCTAATACCTAAGGTATCGAATCCTACCTTATTATCACAGTTTCGTCCCGTCAGTTTATGCAACGTGTTCTACAAGATTGCTTCAAAGGTCTTGTCTAACCGCTTGAAGGTTATATTGCCTGAGATTATTTCAGAGGAGCAATCTGCATTCGTTCTAGGCAGGTTGATTACTGATAATATAATTTCTGCCTATGAGTGTTTACATTTCATGAAGAGTAACAAATCAAAGGGTAATAGCCATTGTGCACTCAAACTGGACATGATGAAAGCTTATGACAGGGTTGAATGGAGTTATCTGGAAGCTATCATGAGGAAGTTGGGTTTTGCGAATCCGTGGATCACGCTCGTCATGAACATGGTCAAAGCAGTCTCTTTTTCTATTCTATTTAATGGTAAAATTCTGGAGGGTTTTAACCCTTCTCGAGGTATTCGATAGGGAGATCCGATCTCCCCATACCTTTTCTTGTTGGCAGCAGAGGGCCTTTTGTGCCTGTTAAAGTCTCAAAATGAATCATTCCAGCTCAGCGGTATCAAGGTGGCACCATCGGCTTCGTCGGTGAACCACCTTTTATTGGCGGATGATAGCCTGCTGTTTTTCAAGGCGAGTGTTGATGGAGCAGAAGAGGTGTGAAACCTATTGGGTACATACTGCCTCGGGTCAGAGAATTAACAAGGACAAATATTCCATCTTCTTTAGTAAAGGGTGCCTGCAAATTGTCAGAGATGCAGTCAAGGGTTGCTTACAAGTTCCAAAAGAATCACTGAGTGATAGATGCCTTGGGATGCCAACTGACGTCGGTCACTCAAAGATGGGTACGTTCAAACATCTGAGTGATCGGGTTTGGGATAAAGTCAAAGGCTGGATGGGTAAGTGTTTGTCGGCAGGACGTAAAGAGGTCTTAATTAAATCAGTTGCTCAAGCAATTCCCGTCTATTCAATGTCATGCTTCAAATTTCCTCGAGGACTTTGCAACCACATCAATTCTATCATTCGCAAGTTCTGGTGGGGATGCAAACAGGGAGGAAGGAAACCGGCATGGGTATCTTGGGAGGTGATGACGAGACCTAAATACCTCGGTGGAATGGGTTTTAGGGACCTCGAGCTTTTTAACTTGGCACTTTTATCACGTCAGGCATGGAGGGTGCTTAATGACCCTATTTCTTTGAGCGCAAGAATCCTGAAGGCCTCTTATTTCCCTGAAAACTCGTTTCTTAATGCCGAGCTGGGCTCACGGCCGTCACAAATTTGGCGTGCTTTGCTTGAAGGGAGAGACATCCTCAAACAGGGATTAATTCAGAGGATTGGTAACGGTCTGAACACGAAGATTTGGGAGCATAATTGGATCCCCAAAGAATCATCTATGCGCCAATTGTTTCCCTGGTCCAAAACCCACCGGAGTTGGTCTCATAACTGCTGGTGCCTGCGACGGCATCGTGGAACTCGGCTTTGATTACATCAGTTTTTCTGCCCACTGACGTTGAAGCAATTATGAAGATTCCAGTATGTACCAGGAACATAGATGATTTTTGGGCATGGTACCCAGATAAGAAGGGGCGATTCACAGTTTTCTCTGCATACAAGTTCTTGGTTAAGACAAAGATCACCAGAGAAAATTGGCTTGAAGGAAGAAGTGGCTCCTCAACCGGTGAAAAGGAGGAAGAGGACTGGACTAATCTTTGGAACATGAAAGTACCATCGAAAATACGGGTGTTTCTCTGGCGTTTGGCTCGCCACTCGCTCCCAACAACGGATGTGCTAAACAGACGGAATATGTCAACAAGGGATGCATGTCCATTGTGCGGGATGGCTGATTCTTGGCTTCATGCATTGCTAGCATGTACCCACGCAAGGTGCACCTGGGCTTTGGCAGACCCATCTCTAGTGTCTAAGATGGCGGAAAATGAGGAACCCCGAGCCAAGAACTGGCTCTTCCAGCTAAATGAGGATCTTGATCAGAATCTGTTCGTATGGATGGTGGTGACCCTTTGGTCGATTTGGTTTGCACGGAGACAAGCCATTCATGAAGCTATATTCCAATTACCGGGGCAAACGTCATCTTTCATCGAGTGCTACATATCTGAACTATGTCAGATTCCATCCCAAGGGGCTTGGAGCAACCCTGCTGCGGGGGCCGACAGAATTGACCTCGGATCTGGCTACCATCGCTGGAGGGAGTAGTCAAAATCAATGTTGATGGCGCCTTGTCACGCAACAGAAGAAGAGGGGCAGTCGCCGCGATGTGTCGTGACCATACTGGGACGTACCTTGGTTCCGCCGCAGTGGTATTCAGTGGAATCAGAGATCCAACAATCCTCGAAACTTCTGCATGCAGGGAAGCCATGGCTCTGCCGGATGATCTTCAGGAACGACGATTAAAAGTGGCGTCGGATTGCTTGGGAGTGGTGAATGACATTAACAATGGTACAGGAGGAGCCCATGCTGCCATTGTTCATGAAATAACAAGTCATTGTAATAGTTTTGATTTATGTTCTTTTGTTCATGAGACTAGAAACCACAAGTTCGAGGCTCATAACCTCGCCAAATTTGCTTGTAATCTGAATGTAGGTAGGTGATATCTACTACACAACCTTCTTCCTGTAGACGTTGTTGGGCCTGCAAGTGCACAGGTTTGTAGGATAGTAGCAAATTTCCCTCAAGTGGATGACCTAAGGTTTATCAATCCGTAGGAGGCGTAGGATGAAGATGGTCTCTCTCAAGCAACCCTGCAACCAAATAACAAAGAGTCTCTTGTGTCCCCAACACACCCAATACAATGGTAAATTGTATAGGTGCACTAGTTTGGCGAAGAGATGGTGATACAAGTGCAAAATAGATAGTAGATAAAGGTAATTGTAATTTGAAATTATAAAAACAGCAAGGTAGCAAGCGATAAAAGTGAGTGTAAACGGTATTGCAATGATAGGAAACAAGGCCTAGGGTTCATACTTTCGCTAGTGCAAGTTCTCTCAACAATAATAACATAGATAGATCATATGACAAGCCCTCAACATGCAACAAAGATTCACTCCAAAGCCACTAATAGCGGAGAACAAACGTAGAGATTATCGTAGGGTACGAAACCACCTCAAAGTTATTCTTTCGGATCGATCTATTAAAGAGTTCATACTAGAATAATACCTTAAGAAACAAATCAACCAAAACCCTAATGTCACCTAGATACACCATTGTCACCTCAAGTATCCGTGGGCATGATTATACGATATGCATCACACAATCTTAGATTCATCCAACCAACACAAAGTACTTCAAAGAGTGCCCCAAATTTCTACCGGAGAGTCAAGAACGTGTGCCAGCCCCTATGCATAGGTTCATGGGCAGAACCCGCAAGTTGGTCACCAAAACATACATCAAGTGGCACATGATATCCCATTGTCACCATAGATAAGCACGACAAGACATACATCAAGTGTTCTCATAAAAGACTCAATCCGATAAGATAACTTCAAAGGGGAAACTCAATTCATCACAAGAGAGTAGAGGGGGAGAAACATCATAAGATCCAACTACAATAGCAAAGCTCGGGATACATCAAGATCGTGCCATAGAGGGAACACAAGAGAGAACACGAGAGAGAGAGATCAAACACATAGCTACTGGTACATACCCTCAGCCCCGAGGGTGAACTACTCCCTCCTCGTCATGGAGAGCGCCGGGATGATGAAGATGGCCACCGGTAAGGGATCCCCCTCTGGCAGGGTGCCGGAACGAGCTCCCGAGAGGTTTTTGGTAGCTACAGAGGCTTGCGGCGGCGGAACTCCCGATCTATCTTGATATATGATGTTTTTAGGGTACGTAGACTTATATAGGCGAAAGAAGTCGGTCGGGATGTGCTCAAGGGGCCCACGAGACAGGGGGCGCGCCCAGTAGGGGGGGCGCGCCCTCCTATCTCGTGGCCTCCTTGAGGATCTTCTGACGTGAACACCAAGTCTCCTGGATGATATTCTTAAAAAAATCATGATGCCGAAGGTTTCATTCCGTTTGGACCCCGTTTGATATTCCTTTTCTTCAAAATACTGAAACAGGCAATAAAACAACAATATGGGCTGGGCCTCCGGTTAATTGGTTAGTCCCAAAAGTAAAATAAAAGTGTATAATAAAGCCCATAATCATTCAAAACAGATAATAAAATACCATGAATGCTTCATAAATTATAGATATGTTGGAGACGTATCAGCATCCCCAAGCTTAATTCCTACTCGTCCTCGAGTAGGTAAATGATAAAGAAAGAATTTATGAAGTGTGAATGCTAGAAGGCGCACAAGCTTGATCAATGATAATTTCAATCACCTTTTCTAGCATAATAATATGTCATAACAATAGTTCATCTCATAAAACTTTTCATGATAAAGCAACAAGCTATTCACATGTCAAAGCATAGACCATAAACTTTCTTGAAAACTAGCAAACTTCATTCTTAGTCATCAAACAATTGCGATTCATCCTATTTTCAGGAATAGCAAACTCCAAATACTCAACTATCATATAGTCTTCTACAATTGCTAACACTCACGCAATACTTGTGGTTATGGAGTTTTAAGCGAACATTGTGAAAGATAGGGTAGTGTTGCCTCCCAACGTATTCACCTTTGGGTGATGTCAACAATAATAGTTCATGCTAACTTACATTCAATTGGATA
>NC_041385.1:779307961-779313694 GCF_002162155.2 Triticum dicoccoides
AAAAAGGGAAAGGTGAAGATCACCTTGACTCTTGCATAAAGTAAAATATAGGCCCTTCGCAGAGGGAAACAGAGGTTGTCATGCGCTTTTAGGGTTGGATACACAAAATCTTAATGCGAAAGAACGTCACTTTATATTCCCCTTGTATATGGACCTTTATTATGCAGTCCGTCGCTTTTATTGCTTCCATAACAAGTTCGTACAAAGCTTATTTTCTCCGCACTAATAAGTCATGCATATTTATAGAGCAATTTTTATTGCTTGCACCAATGACAACTTACTTGAAGGAGCTTACTCAATCCATAGGTAGGTATGGTTGACTCTCATGGCAAAAAACTGGGTTTTAGGATAATTGGAAGCACAAGTAGTCTCTCTACTTGGTGCTAGGAATTTTTGGCTAGCATGAGGGGGAAAGGCAAGCTCAACATGTTTGAATGATCCATGACAATATACTTTGACTGAGATGTGAGAAAACATAACCCATTATGTTGTCTTCCTTGTCCAACATCAACTCTTTAGCATGGCATACTTAATGAGTGCTCACAATTATAAAAGATGTCTATGATAGTATATTTATATGTGAAATATCTCTTCCTTCAATATTCTTTCATGAATTGTTCAAATGACCAATACAATGCTTGCTAACCGTCAATAAATTTACAACCTCTACTTCTTAGATGTGAAGTCATTACTCCCCATGGGATAAGCAAACGAGACATATATAATTTCAGATTTATGACATTCAACTCATTCAACCATTTACTCATAGGATATAAGTGAAGCACGCGAGTAAATGAAAAACTACTCAAAAAGATATAAGTGAAGATCAACGAGTAGCTAAATAATTATGCAACTATGCGAAGACTCTCTCTCATTAAATAATTTCAGATCTTGGTATCTTAATCAAACAGCAAGCAAAACAAAATAAAATTACAATGCAAGGATGGCACAACTCATGTGAAGAAGCAAAAACTTATGCTCAACCGATACTAACCGATAATTGTTGAAGAAGAAAGGTGGGATGCCTACCGTGGCATCCCCAAGCTTAGATGCTTGAGACTTCTTGAAATATTATCTTGGGATGCCTTGGGTATCCCCAAGCTTGAACTTTTGTGTCTCCTTAATTCCTCTCATATCATGGTTTCTCTTTTTATCAAAAGCTTCATCCACACCAAACTCAACAAGAACTCGTGAGATAGGTTAGTATAAACCAATGCAAAACCTTATCATTTTCTACTGTAACAAATCACTTAAATTATTATTCAACATTGCATACTAAATTCCTCTGCATATTTAATACTCCTATCCTCAAATAGAATCATCAAACAAGCAAACATACGCAAACAATACAAACATAACAGCAATCTGCCAAAGCAGTACAGTCTGTAAAGAATGCAAGAGTATTAATACTTCCCTAACTCCAAAAAATGAGAGAAAATTCCCACTATAATAAATTTATCAGATCTTAATATGCAATAATATTCAACATTTGATCATTTTCTGACTTTTCTAGGGAATTTTTGCAACAGCGGTAAACTTTCTGTTTTCAAACAGGAACATGTATAATTGCAAAATAAGCATGGTAAAGGCTATCCTTGACATTTTTATTGAAACTAAAGATTCAAAACATTAATATAGATAACATCAAGCAAAAACTAACAAAATAAAATGACGCTCCAAGCAAAACACATATCATGTGGTGAATAAAAATATAGCTCCAAGTAAAGTTACCGATGAACAAAGACGAAAGAGGGGATGCCTTCCGGGGCATCCCCAAGCTTAGGCTTTTGGTTGTCCTTGGATATTAACTTGGGGTGCTTTGGGCATCCCCAATCTTAGGCTCTTGCCACTCCTTATTCCATAGTCCATCGAATCTTTACCCAAAACTTGAAAACTTCAACCACACAAAACTCAAAACAAAACTCGTAAGCTCCGTTAGTATAAGAAAATAAAACCACCACTTAGGTATTGTAAAGAACTCATTCTAAATTCATATTTGTGTAATATCTACTATATTCTAACTTCTCTATGGTTCATACCCTCCGATACTACTCATAGATTCATCAAAATAAGCAAACAACACATAGAAAACAGAATCTGTCAAAAACAGAACAGTCTGTAGTAATATGTGTCAAACGTATACTTATGGAACTCAAACAATTTTGAAATAAATTGGTGGACCTGAGAAATTTGTCTATTAATTATATGAAAAAATAATCAACCTAAAATCACTCTCCAGTAAAAAAATGGCAGCTAATCTCGTGAGCGCAAAAGTTTCTATTTTTTACAGCAAGATCACATAAACTTCACCCAAGTCTATCCAAAGGTTCTACTTGGCACTTTATTGAAACAAAAGCTATAAAACATGATTAGTACAGTAGCATAATCATGTGGACACAAAAAAACAGTAAGGGTAAATATTGGGTTGTATCCCAACAAGCGCTTTTCTTTAATGCCTTTTCTAGCTAGGCATGATGATGACAATGATGCTCACATAAAAGATAAGAATTGAAATATAAAGAGAGCATCATGAATAATATGACTAGCACATTTAAGTCTAACCCACTTCCTATGCATAGGGATTTTGTGAGCAAACAACTTATGGGAACAATAATAAACTAGCATAGGAAGGCAAAACAAGCATAACTTCAAAATTTTCACCACATAGAGAGGAAACTTGATATTATTGCAATTCCTACAAGCATATATTCCTCCCTCATAATAATTTTCAGTAGCATCATGAATGAATTCAAAAATATAACCAGCACCTAAATCATTCTTTTCATGATCTATAAGCATAGAAAATTTACTACTCTCCACATAAGCAAAATTCTTCTCAATAGTAGTGGGAGCAAGCTCAAAAAAATAACTATCATGTGAGGCATAATCCAATTGAAAACTAAAATCATGATGACAAGTTTCATGGTTATAATTATTCCTAATAGCATACAAGTCATCACAATAATCATCATAGATAGCAACTTTGTTCTCATAATCAATTGGAACCTCTTCCGAAACAGTGGAATCATCACTAAATAAAGTTGACACTCTTCCAAATCCACTTTCATGTTCATCACAATAAGATTCAACATCCTCCAAAATAGTGGGATCACTACTTCCTAAAGTTGACACTCTTCCAAACCTACTTTCATAAATATCATCATCATAAATAGGAGGCATGCTTTCATCATAAAAAAATTGCTCATCAAAACTTGGGGGACAAAGAATATCATCTTCATCAAACATAGCTTCCCCAAGCTTGTGGCTTTGCATATCATTAGCATCATGGATATTCAAAGAGTTTATACTAACAACATTGCAATCATGCTCATTATTCAAAGATTTAGTGTCAAACATTCTATAGATTTCTTTTTCTAGCACCTGAGCACAATTTTCCTTTTCATCATACTCACGAAAGATATTAAAAAGACGAAGCGTATTAGACAAACTTAACTCCATTTTTTTGTAGTTTTCTTTTATAAACTAAACTAGTGATAAAACAAGAAATAAAAAGATTCGATTGCAAGATCTAAAGATATACCTTCAAGCACTCACGTCCCCGGCAACGGCGCCAGAAAAGAGCTTAGTTGACGGGGTGTGAGTGAGTGCCGCTTACCTAGCCTCCCTGGCAACGACGCCAGAAAAGAGCTTGATGTCTACTACACAACCTTCTTCTTGTAGATGTTGTTGGGCCTGCAAGTGCACAGGTTTGTAGGACAGTAGCAAATTTCCCTCAAGTGGATGACCTAAGGTTTATCAATCCGTAGGAGGCGCAGGATGATGATGGTCTCTCTCAAGCAACCCTGCAACCAAATAACAAAGAGTCTCTTGTGTCCCCAACACACCCAATACAATGGTAAATTGTATATGTGCACTAGTTCGGCGAAGAGATGGTGATACAAGTGCAAAATAGATAGTAGATAAAGGTAATTGTAATCTGAAATTATAAAAACAGCAAGGTAGCAAGCGATAAAAGTGAGCGTAAACGGTATTGCAATGATAGGAAACAAGGCCAAGGGTTCATACTTTCGCTAGTGCAAGTTCTCTCAACAATAATAACATAGATAGATCATATGACAAGCCCTCAACATGCAACAAAGAGTCACTCCAAAGCCACTAATAGTGGAGAACAAACGTAGAGATTATGGTAGGGTACGAAACAACCACAAAGTTATTCTTTCGGATCGATCTATTAAAGAGTTCGTACTAGAATAACACCGACACAAATCAACCAAAACCCTAATTTCACCTAGATACTCCAATGTCACCTCAAGTATCCGTGGGCATGATTATACGATATGCATCACACAATCTCAGATTCATCCAACCAACACAAAGTACTTCAAAGAGTGCCCCAAAGTTTCTACCGGAGAGTCAAGAACGTGTGCCAACCCCTATGCATAGGTTCATGGGCGGAACCCGCAAGTTGGTCACCAAAACATACATCAAGTGGCACATGATATCCCATTCTCACCATAGATAAGCACGACAAGACATACATCAAGTGTTCTCATAAAAGACTCAATCCGATAAGATAACTTCAATGGGGAAACTCAATTCATCACAAGAGAGTAGAGGGGGAGAAACATCATAAGATCCAACTACAATAGCAAAGCTCGGGATACATCAAGATCGTGCCATAGAGGGAACACAAGAGAGAACACGAGAGAGAGAGATCAAACACATAGCTACTGGTACATACCCTCAGCCCCGAGGGTGAACTACTCGCTCCTCGTCATGGAGAGCGCTAGGATGATGAAGATGACCACCGGTGAGGGATCCCCCTCCGGCAGGGTGCCGGAACGGGCTCCCAAGAGGTTTTTGGTGGCTACAGAGGCTTGCGGCGGCGGAACTCCCGATCTATCTTGATATATGATGTTTTTAGGGTACGTAGACTTATATAGGTGAAAGAAGTCGGTCGGGATGTGCTCGAGGGGCCCACGAGACAGGGGGCACGCCCAGTAGGGGGGCGCGCCCTCCTATCTCGTGGCCTCCTCGAGGCTCTTCTGACGTGAACACCAAGTCTCCTGGATGATATTCTTCAAAGAAATCACGATGCCGAAGGTTTCATTCCGTTTGGACCCCGTTTGATATTCCTTTTCTTCGTAATACTGAAACAGGCAATAAATCAACAATATGGGCTGGGCCTCCGGTTAATAGGTTAGTCCCAAAAGTAAAATAAAAGTGTATAATAAAGCCCATAATCATTCAAAACAGATAATAAAATAGCATGAATGCTTCATAAATTATAGATACGTTGGAGACGTATCAGCATCCCCAAGCTTAATTCCTACTCGTCCTCGAGTAGGTAAATGATAAAGAAAGAATTTATGAAGTGTGAATGCTAGAAGGCGCACAAGCTTGATCAATGATAATTTCAATCACCTTTTCTAGCATAATAATATGTCATAACAATAGTTCATCTCATAAAACTTTTCATGATAAAGTAACAAGCTATTCACATGTCAAAGCATAGACCATAAACTTTCTTGAAAACTAGCAAAATTCATTCTTAGTCATCAAACAATTGCGATTCATCCTATTTTCAGGAATAGCAAACTCCAAATACTCAACTATCATATAGTCTTCTACAATTGCTAACACTCACGCAATACTTGTGGTTACGGAGTTTTAATCGAACACTGCGAAAGATAGGGTAGTGTTGCCTCCCAACGTATTCACCTTTGGGTGATGTCAACAATAATAGTTCATGCTAACTTACATTCAATTGGA
>NC_041385.1:779314050-779326767 GCF_002162155.2 Triticum dicoccoides
ATCACCACAACACAAAGTGCTTGCCAAAGGATAAAATAAAAAAAGGGAAAGGTGAAGATCACCTTTGCATAAAGTAAAAGACATAAAGTAAAAGATAGGCCCTTCGCAGAGGGAAACAGAGGTTGTCATGCGCTTTTAGGGTTGGATACACAAAATCTTAATGCGAAAGAACGTCACCTTATATTGCCCCTTGTATATGGACATTTATTATGCAGTCCGTCGCTTTTATTGCTTCCATAACAAGTTCGTACAAAGCTTATTTTCTCCGCACTAATAAGTCATGCATATTTAGAGAGAAATTTTTATTGCTTGCACCAATGACAACTTACTTGAAGGATCTTACTCAATCCATAGGTAGGTATGGTGGACTCTCATGGCAAAAAACTGGGTTTTAGGATAATTGGAAGCACAAGTAGTATCTCTACTTGGTGCTAGGAATTTTTGGCTAGCATGAGGGGGAAAGGCAAGCTCAACATGTTTGAATGATCCATGACAATATACTTTAACTGAGATGTGAGAAAACATAACCCATTATGTTGTCTTCCTTGTCCAACATCAACTCTTTAGCATGTCATACTTAATGAGTGCTCACAATTATAAAAGATGTCTATGATAGTATATTTATGTGTGAAATATCTCTTCCTTCAATATTCTTTCATGAATTGTTCAAATGACCAATACAATGCTTGCTAACCGTCAATAAATTTACAACCTCTACTTCTTAGATGTGAAGTCATTACTCCCCATGGGATAAGCAAACGAGACATATATAATTTCAGATTTATGACATTCAACTCATTCAACCATTTACTCATAGGATATAAGTGAAGCACACGAGTAAATGGAAAACTACTCAAAAAGATATAAGTGAAGATCAATGAGTAGCTAAATAATTATGCAACTATGCGAAGACTCTCTCTCATTAAATAATTTCAGATCTTGGTATCTTAATCAAACAGCAAGCAAAACAAAATAAAATGACAATGCAAGGATAGCACAACTCATGTGAAGAAGCAAAAACTTATGCTCAACCGATACTAACCGATAATTGTTGAAGAAGAAAGGTGGGATGCCTACCGTGGCATCCCCAAGCTTAGATGCTTGAGACTTCTTGAAATATTATCTTGGGATGCCTTGGGTATCCCCAAGCTTGAACTTTTGTGTCTCCTTAATTCCTCTCATATCATGGTTTCTCTTTTTATCAAAAGCTTCATCCACACCAAACTCAACAAGAACTCGTGAGATAGGTTAGTATAAACCAATGCAAAACCTTATCATTTTCTACTGTAACAAATCACTTAAATTATTATTCAACATTGCATACTAAATTCCTCTGCATATTTAATACTCCTATCCTCAAATAGAATCATCAAAGAAGCAAACATACGCAAACAATACAAACATAACAGCAATCTGCCAAAGCAGTACAGTCTGTAAAGAATGCAAGAGTATTAATACTTCCCTAACTCCAAAAAAATTAGAGAAAATTCCCACTGTAATAAATTTATCAGAGCTTAATATTCAAAAATATTCAACATTAGATCATTTTCTGACTTTTCTAGGGAATTTTTGCAACAGCGGTAAACTTTCTGTTTTCAAACAGGAACATGTATAATTGCAAAATAAGCATGGTAAAGGCTATCCTTGACATTTTTATTGAAACTAAAGATGAAAAACATTAATATAAATAACATCAAGAAAAAACTAACAAAAGAAAATGACGCTCCAAGCAAAACACATATCATGTGGTGAATAAAAATATAGCTCCAAATAAAGTTACCGATGAACAAAGACGAAAGAGGGGATGCCCCGAGCTTAGGCTTTTGGTTGTCCTTGGATATTACCTTGGGGTGCCTTGGGCATCCCCAATCTTAGGCTCTTGCCACTCCTTATTCCATAGTCCATCGAATCTTTACCCAAAACTTGAAAACTTCAACCACACAAAACTCAAAACAAAACTCGTAAGCTCCGTTAGTATAAGAAAATAAAACCACCACTTAGGTATTGTAATGAACTCATTCTAAATTCATATTTGTGTAATATCTACTGTATTCTAACTTCTCTATGGTTCATACCCTCCGATACTACTCATAGATTCATCAAAATAAGCAAACAACACATAGAAAACAGAATCTGTCAAAAAGAGAACAGTCTGTAGTAATATGTATCAAACGTATACTTATGGATCTCAAACAATTCTGAAATAAATTGGTGGACCTGAGAAATTTGTCTATTAATTATCTTCAAAAAGAATCAACCTAAAATCACTCTCCGGTAAAAAATGGCAGCTAATCTCGTGAGCGCAAAAGTTTCTGTTTTTTACAGCAAGATCACATAAACTTCACCCAAGTCTTCCCAAAGGTTCTACTTGGCACTTTATTGAAACAAACGCTATAAAACATGATTAGTACAGTAGCATAATCATGTTGACACACAAAAACAGTAAGGTTAAATATTGGGTTGAATCCCAACAAGCGCTTTTCTTTAATGCCTTTTCTAGCTAGGCATGATGATGACAATGATGCTCACATAAAAGATAAGAATTGAAACATAAAGAGAGCATCATGAAGAATATGACTAGCACATTTAAGTCTAACCCACTTCCTATGCATAGGGATTTTGTGAGCAAACAACTTATGGGAACAATAATCAACTAGCATAGGAAGGCAAAACAAGCATAACTTCAAAATTTTCACCACATAGAGAGGAAACTTGATATTATTGCAATTCCTACAAGCATATATTCCTCCCTCATAATAATTTTCAGTAGCATCATGAATGAATTCAAAAATATAACCAGCACCTAAATCATTCTTTTCATGATATATAAGCATAGAAAATTTACTACTCTCCACATAAGCAAAATTCTTCTCAATAGTAGTGGGAGCAAGCTCAAAAAAATAACTATCATGTGAGGCATAATCCAATTGAAAACTAAAATCATGATGACAAGTTTCATGGTTATAATTATTACTAATAGCATACAAATCATCACAATAATCATCATAGATAGCAACTTTGTTCTCATAATCAATTGGAACCTCTTCCGAAACAGTGGAATCATCACTAAATAAAGTTGACACTCTTCCAAATCCACTTTCATCAATATAATCATCATAAATAGGAGGCATGCTTTCATCATAAAATAATTGCTCATCAAAACTTGGGGGACAAAAAATATCATCTTCATCAAACATAGCTTCCCGAAGCTTGTGGCTTTGCATATCATTAGCATCATGGATATTCAAAGAGTTTATACTAACAACATTGCAATCATGCTCATTATTCAAAGATTTAGTGTCAAACATTCTATAGATTTCTTCTTCTAGCACCTGAGCACAATTTTCCTTTTCATCATACTCACGAAAGATAATAAAAAGACGAAGCGTATTAGACAAACTTAACTCCATTTTTTTGTAGTTTTCTTTTATAAACTAAACTAGTGATAAAACAAGAAACAAAAAGATTCGATTGCAAGATCTAAAGATATACCTTCAAGCACTCACCTCCCCGCCAACGGCGCCAGAAAAGAGCTTAGTTGACGGGGTGTGAGTGAGTGCCGCTTACCTAGCCTCCCTGGCAACGACGCCAGAAAAGAGCTTGATGTCTACTACACAACCTTCTTTTTGTAGATGTTGTTGGGCCTACAAGTGCACAGCTTTGTAGGATAGTAGCAAATTTCCCTCAAGTGGATGACCTAAGGTTTATCAATCCATAGGAGGCGCAGGATGATGATGGTCTCTCTCAAGCAACCCTGCAACCAAATAACAAAGAGTCTCTTGTGTCCCCAACACACCCAATACAATGGTAAATTGTATATGTGCACTAGTTATGCGAAGAGATGGTGATACAAGTGCAAAATAGATAGTAGATAAAGGTAATTGTAATCTGAAATTATAAAAACAGCAAGGTAGCAAGCGATAAAAGTGAGCGTAAACGGTATTGCAATGATAGGAAACAAGGCCAAGGGTTCATACTTTCGCTAGTGCAAGTTCTCTCAACAATAATAACATAGATAGATCATATGACAAGCCCTCAACATGCAACAAAGAGTCACTCCAAAGCCACTAATAGTGGAGAACAAACGTAGAGATTATGGTAGGGTACGAAACAACCACAAAGTTATTCTTTCGGATCGATCTATTAAAGAGTTCGTAATAGAATAACACCTTAAGACACAAATCAACCAAAACCCTAATTTCACCTAGATACTCCATTGTCACCTCAAGTATCCGTGGGCATGATTATACGATATGCATCACACAATCTCAGATTCATCCAACCAACACAAAGTACTTCAAAGAGTGCCCCAAAGTTTCTACCAGAGAATCAAGAACGTGTGCCAACCCCTATGCATAGGTTCATGGGCGGAACCGCAAGTTGGTCACCAAAACATACATCAAGTGGCACATGATATCCCATTGTCACCACAGATAAGCACGGCAAGACATACATCAAGTGTTCTCATAAAAGACTCAATCCGATAAGATAACTTCAAAGGGGAAACTCAATTCATCACAAGAGAGTAGAGGGGGAGAAACATCATAAGATCCAACTACAATAGCAAAGCTCGGGATATATGAAGATCGTGCCATAGAGGGAACACGAGAGAGAACACGAGAGAGAGAGATCAAACACATAGCTACTGGTACATACCCTCAGCCCCGAGGGTGAACTACTCCCTCCTCGTCATGGAGAGCGCCGGGATGATGAAGATGGCCACCGGTGAGGGATCCCCCCTCCGGCAGGGTGCCGGAACGGGCTCCTGAGAGGTTTTTGGTGGCTACAGAGGCTTGCGGCGGCGGAACTCCCGATCTATCTTGATATATGATGTTTTTAGGGTACGTAGGCTTATATAGGCGAAAGAAGTCGGTCAGGAGGTGCTCGAGGGGCCCACGAGACAGGGGGGTGCGCCCAGTAGGGGGGGCACCCTCCTATCTCGTGGCCTCTTCAAGGATCTTCTGACGTTAACTCCAAGTCTCCTGGATGATATTCTTCCAAAAAATCACGATGCTGAAGGTTTCATTCCGTTTGGACTCCGTTTGATATTCCTTTTCTTTGAAATACTGAAACATGCAATAAAACAACAATATGGGTTGGGCCTCCGGTTAATAGTTAGTCCCAAAAGTAAAATAAAAGTGTATAATAAATCCCATAATCATTCAAAGCAGATAATAAAATAGCATGAATGCTTCCAAAGACCACTTTGGGCTCACACCCTTCTCAGATATGGAGGTCTATTTTAGATAGTCGTGATATCATGGTGCAGGGTCTTATTCGGAGATTTGGTAATGGGGAAACCACAAAAATATGGGGAACTAACTGGATCCCTAGAGCAAACATGAAGCGCCCGCTAACTTCTTTGCTACAAGTCCACAACACCCGCGGACAAAAGTTTCAGAGTTGATCACCCATGCAACTTCTTCATGGAATGAGCACTTGGTTCAGACAACATTTATTCCTATTGATGCCGAGGAAATCTTACAAGTCCCTCTCTACACAGGACAGACTAAGGACTTCTAGGCTTGGAGTGAAGATAGGAAGGGAATTTTTACTGTAAGGTCTGCCTACAGAATGATCTAGCAAACAAAATTCAGCCACCGGGCATAGCTGTAGGGTTGCTTGAGACATCAACGTAACATATCTACTTCAAGGTCATGTTGTCTCTATGAAGCCGATGATACATGGAGACATGCCCTTCTCTTTGTGCTGTCTCAAGGAGCACATGGGCTTTATCTTCAAATGCTATTATTGACGGTTTAAGCTCAAATGTTGATGACAACGCTAAGACTTGGTTGTTCATGATGCATGAATCATTGATGCAGGAGGAGTTCACCAAGTTCATGGTTACTCTTTGAGCTCTATGGGGAGCGCGTCGCAAGGCTGTTAACGATTTTTTTTATCAAAGCTCGTTCTCAATACATGCCTTTCTTCAGTCTTACCTTGGTGAGTTGGATGGTATTCAAGCGCCACCTTCCAGCTCGGCGAACTCTGTTGTGCGTCCAACAAAATGGATAGCCCCTCCATCGGGTATACTTAAGATCAACATTGATGCTTCAGTTGGGAGAGGAGGACGCTATGGCGCTGTAGGTGCTCTCTGCAGAAATCAAATGGTCTTTTTCCTTGGAGCTTTGGCCATTGTGTTTCAAAGAGTTTTTGACCCAGCTACACTCGAATGCATGGTGGTGCAGGTGGCACTAGCACTAGCTGATGATCTTTATGAGAGGAATATTCAAGTATCTTCAGATTGCAAGGTGGTGGCGGAAGATATCCGAGTTGGAAATCCAACAGTCTACGGAGCACTCATACATGAAATCATAGATCATAAATCTGCTTTTCAGTCTTGTAATATTAGTGATGAATTTAGGAGCTCGAATGTCAAGGCTCACAAACTCGCCAAGCTAATATGCCCAGAAATTCAACAAAGAACAAGTGACAAAATTAGGAGCAAGAAATGTGAACCATAGTACAAAGAGAAGTGAACCATTTTGTTGTGAACTGTATCTGTATATATCTATATAGTAGTATAAAAAAGGTGGGGGGGGGGGCATATCCAACTGATTACCATATGTGCATGTCAATCCAACTGCCCGGTCGACGTAATGTGTCAGCCACGCCCCTTCCATCCACACTCAAAGCAGCCGGTGCGTAACACCGTTGCCAACGTTGGTTGGCGTTGCTGCTATATTTTGTACTATTTGGAGATGTAGAAATGACATAGCATTGGAAAGGAAGATGATTAGTCATCAAATTGTAATTGTACTGATCAAATTGATTTGTCATTGGATAATGAGTTGCGCAATGCCGCAATAGTACAAGAACTTCGAGAATTTGCGAGGAAAATTGCCTCAGCCGTGTTAGGCATAGTTGAAACACAAATTAGCAAAGCATGTGTTGAAGCTTTACCATCTACACTCTTGATTTTGATTGCAGCTATGCAGTTGGTAGTACAGGTCGTAGTGGTGGTCTAGGTCTGTTCTGGAATAATGAAATAGAGCTTGATATCTTAAATTACCCTTGATATCATATTGATGCTACTGTGGAAGGTCATGGATTTAGCGAGTGGAGGCCAGCTCACACTACTCTATGGAGATGCACAAACAGAAAATATGCATCTTACTTGAGACACCTTAAAGGGTATTGCTTATTTTGGCAAACCTGCCCTGGCTTGCCCTAGAAGACTTTAATGAAGTGTTACAATATGGAGAGCATGACAGTGTTGGGGCTCGCAGCCAAGGGCAAATGTATACGTTCAGAGACATGGTGGGTGTTTGTGCGCTTGAGGATCTTGGTTACATTACACACGTTCCTCTTGGACTTTTGAAAAAAAGGTGTCAGATGGATCTTATACAATATTTCAGCTGCACAGGGCACTAGCCATTAGCAACTGGTCCTTGATGTTTCCAAACACCCTAGTATCACATGAAATACCCTGCAAAAAAAGTATCACATGAAATAATAGCTTGCTTCGATCATTATCTGTTGCATGTTCGGCTGGAGGACCAACTTCTGGTTTCTCATAACACAACTGCACATATTTTCCGCTATGAGGTCATGTTTCGGCAGTTGTGGCACAGGGTTGGAACTATACTGTTTCAAGGCAATGTGTTGGAAAAGATACACAGTAAGCTTCATGCTTGGTCAAAGGATTTTCGGCAATGGGAATCTGACGTGTTTGGAAGTGTCCGCAAGAAAATAATGGAGATAAAAATCTGAGTTAGATGAGAAATAGAGCTGGAAAGGTTGGACCGGATCATGTCGAATTGAAAATCAATGAAAATTTGGTGGAGCTCTATGCCTCTGTCACCATTAAGAGATTATGTGGAGGCAAAGGTCACGAATTGAATGGTCATCCTTGGGCAACAAAAACACTTTCTTTTTCCATTAGCGTGCAAGTAAAAGGAGAAGAAGAAATCTCATCAGAAGTCTAGCGGCTGCCATGGTTTCATGACCGACAATACTATTCAAATGGAAGCTATGGTAGTCCAATGTTACAAAAAGATATTTGGTTCCGAGGATGTTTCTAGAATGCAACAGATGTTCGACATGGTACCTGTCAAGGTGACTGACACCATGAATGTTGTGTTGGCTGTGTCATATACACGAGAGGAACACTAGTAGAAAAAGGGTCAAATGTTCAGCTCATTAGTCCCGGTTTGTATTTGAGCCGGCACTAATGTGACCATTAGTGCCGGTTCCAACGGCTAGGTGGGCCGCTCTCATTAGTACCGGTTCGTGCCGAACTTTTAGCACCGGTTCGTGCCACGAGCCGGTACTAAAGAGATTGGTGGCAGGATGTTATCAGTCTGGGGCCCCTCCAGCACCTTTAGAACTGGTTCGTGCCTTGAACCGGTACTAAAGGTCGTTGTCGGTGTCAAAACCGGCGGATCTCAGGTAGGGGGTCCCGAACTGTGCGTCTAGGCGGATGGTAACAGGAGACAAGGGACACGATGTTTTTACCCAAGTTCGGGCCCTCTCGATGGAGGTAAAACCCTACTCCTGCTTGATTAATATTGATGATATGGGTAGTACAAGAGTAGATCTACCACGAGATCGGAGTGGCTAAACCCTAGAAGCTAGCCTATGGTATGATTGTTCTCCGTCCTATGGACTAAAACTCTCCGGTTTATATAGACACTGGAGAGGGCTAGGGTTACACAGAGTCGGTTACAATGGGAGGAGATCTTCATATCGTATCGCCAAGCTTGCCTTCCACGCCAAGGAAAGTCCCATCCGGACACGGGACGAAGTCTTCAATCTTGTATCTTCATAGTCCGGGAGTCCGGCCAAAGGTCTTAGTCCGGCCATCCGGACACCCCCTAATCCGGGACTCCCTCAGTAGCCCCTGAACCAGGCTTCAATGACGACGAGTCCGGCGCGCAAGTTGTCTTCGGCATTGCAAGGCGGGTTCTCCTTCAAATTCCTTGTAATCGTCGAATAGTGTCCGGCTTCTAGTGCGTGCTGTCCTCCTCGGCTTCTGTGCCCCATAATGACCATCTTCCACGCGTCAAACGAATGCGAAAAGCCAGGGGATTTTCTTTTCACTTACCCCCCGGTTGCGTTAATGAGCCTCCCATAAAAGAGACGGGGAATTAGATCCAATTTGCACCATCTTCCCTCCGTGAGTCTTCATCAGAGCGCCTTTGACAGAGATCCATTCCATCATGGCCGGTCGGTGCCGCTCCTCCCCTCGCCCCTCCAGCCCTCGGCCCGGAGATTGGGGGCGGTGTTCCGTCCCACATAGTGAGCTTGTAGTGCTTCAATCCAAGGGGCTTCTCCCCCCAGCATATATGGTCCCAGTTCGAGCCGGGATTGCTGCCTATAGCAGCGGAGAGCAGGCGGAGGGCGTCCCCAATCCCTCTCAAGGAGAGCGGGTATGCTTACTCCCTTATTTGATGAGAGGACTAGGATTTCCAATTCATCCGTTTCTCCGAGGGTTGCTGGAGTTCTACGGCCTCCAGCTACACAACCTCACGCCTGCCTCCATTCTACACATCGCGGGCTTCGTGGCCCTCTGCGAGCTGTTCTTGGGTGTTGAGGCGCATTTCCCGCTGTGGAAGAGGTAGTTTTGCCTTGTGCCCCGTTCTCAGGAGGGGTCTATTTATCAGGTGGGCGGAGCCGAACTATGGCGCATCGCCGGGACTGGATATCTATCCGGTACCCCAAAGAGGGCGTCCGAAGACTGGCCCTCGGAGTGGTTTTATATAGATGACGCCCCCCTGCCGGACCCTATACGGATCGGCCTTCCCGAGTTCAATAATTCCCCGTTGAAGAAGCGCCTGATTTGGCGCCCGCGGAACCCTCAGAGGGAAGCTGACAGGGACGTCCTGTACCTGATGAGCCGGATAAGGTTGTTGGCTCATTCCGGACTGACCATGATCAAGGTCATGGCCATATGCATTACACGAGGGGTGCAGCCACTTCAATACAGAGGCCACCCCATGTGGGATTTCAACGGGGAGGATGACGCCACCCGGTGCGCTCGCAAGGGGCCAGATTCGGCCGCCACATTAACGAGAATATTATCCGCTTTGTACAAGGGAGAAGAAGAAGAATTCTTCCATGTCAACCCGGAGGGCGGATTCTCCATGTACAATCCACCTAGTTGGGTGAGCAGACACTTTAACTTGCCTATCCGCTTTTGAAATTCCCATAATTGAGTACTTAGTCTAGTAATGTTTAAACGCAGGAGCTACGCCAGGCTGTGAAGGAAATAAACAGCCCTGCTCCACAACCCGAGGACCCGGAACGGTCCCTCGACCCGGACTCCCAAGAAGATCCGGACTTATGTGTGGAGTTAATTGATCGAGTATTTCATCAATTGAGCAAGGACAACTCCTTAGTGGCCATCACGACCGACTATCCCGGACTACTTCCAGCCTCAAAGGTAACTAAGACCGAAGTCCCAGTATTCTCATGCTTTATCTTGCATGCCGTAAACTAATAGCGTTTCGCAGGGTAAATCCCTGATGCGGAAGGCCGAGCCCACGGTGGGTAGCCAACAAGGGCCGCTGAAGCCAGGCGGTCCAAAAAGAAGTGCGGACCAGATCGAGATTCTGGTGCAACGGTACGGCGTGTGAATTTAACGCCTAGGGTTTATGCCCTTCAGTCTTACTAATGCTCATGATTTTCTTAGAAAGAAGAGAGCCCACCGGACTATGTCCGCCGGCCAAGGTTCAAGGCCGGGTCCGGAAGCGGAGACGGACAAGGGGCGCGCCTCGGGCGCTCCTCCGACAAAGGACGCCGACGGGCTATCTGCCACCAATTCAGAGGTGGAGAGCGCCCTGAACCACCGGCGTCGCTGGACTATTCTTTGTGAAGCGTGTTTTTCTCCAGAGGCGTTGGACACCTTTAATACAGGAGATGCGTATCTCCGTGCTGCTCAAAATGTTCTAGCCAGAGCCATGGAGCAGTATGTAAAAGACATACAGGTGAGTAGAATTGAAGGTTATATATGTCAGTAGCCCTCGAGACTTGAAACAGTGAAGATAATTGTTTGAAGGATCATGTGCTATGCAGTGTCTTACAAAGAAGAATACACAACTGTCCCAGGAGCTTGAAGAGTGCAAAGCCCAGCTCGAGGCCACACTGGCCACTTCAGAAAATGCCAAGGGGACACCGCAGGTAATATATGCTTCGAAAGATAATTCCAGTTTGAAATGCGGTAGGTGTGCAACCCTGACGATAATAATGCAGATGGAGCCGGAGTAAATCCGGACAAGCAACAACTCCTACGCCAACTAAAGGCTGGCGAGAGCGTCCTGACGAGGGTGAGGCAAGAGAAGAACAAGCTTCAAGATGCCAATACCCAGCTGGGTGAGGAACTGAAAGATGTTCGTATTCAGCTGTCTTCTGTCGTGAAGGAGAATCGGCGACTTCGACGCGGCATTTTTAGTAAGTGCTTGAATGAATCTTCGAAAAAAGAATTCGGCGAGGAAGTCGAATGACAGAGCTATGTCTCTAGGTCTGCTGACAGGTCGTCCTGTGGAGGAAATGCCCGGTTCAACGGGAGACCTTCTTCCCGAGCTGTTGCAACTACACGAACGAGTTCGGCAGGCAATGCAAAGCATCATCCAGGCTATGTGGCCGTCCCTCTCCGTGCCCGAAGGCCTTGAGGAGCTTGCAAAGAAGCTGGAGGGAGTGCGGCAGCGCTTCCAGTTATGGAAGATATCAGCTTGCCGTCAAGGTGCCAGGGAGGCCTGGGCCATGGTGAAGACTCGGTACACGAAGGCTGACCCAAACCACATGGCCGAGGTCGGCCCTATAGGTCCAGACGGAAAGGAGATCCCAGTCAGCTTAGCATATGGCCAGGTGGAGCTGGCTGCAAAGTATTCCCAACAGGACTATAAATTAGACCGCCTGTTGGATGGTATTGAAGAAGAATATGCCGAGTCGGATTGACTCTTTAATTTAAAATGACATAAAAAATGCCTTCTAGCCGGATTGTAGATTGTTTGTCATTGCGGACCTTTTCGCTTCGACCTTTGGACCCTATAGTCCGGAGTGTGTCCGAATATCCTCTCGATTATGTAAGAACCGGGGCATGCATGGAGACAAGGCGTAGGGGTCATAAGTGCTTTAGCAGACAAGTGCCCAACTAGTTATGTTATATTACATGGTTAGTAAGAAACATCTTCCAGGGAGAATAGTTCCGTTAGGGGTTCCTTTCCCTAGGGAGGCATGCCCTAAAGTGCATGTCCGAACTGCCAGAAAGAGCAGAAAAGCATCTGGGGGCAGATGAATAAATACGAAAGATCATCTTTTAGTTCACCGACCGAATATTCCCTTAAGAACGCTAGCTTTCGGCTTCACCCAGTCTGAGGTACACATCCGGCTGACCCGGCAGTAACAATCACAGAGGTGCTCCCTTTACCACCTAGCCGAACGAACGAGAACGTAGGGGTAAGCACAGGAGCCAGGCAACCCAGCTTGGCCAAAACTTAAGTCATATCGATGCATATAATGGTGTATAAAAGGTTCCTGCGGAAGTGTCACACATGTTTTGGGCATGAGGCCCGTTTTATATAAACTTCTTGGTAAAGAAGCCCCCAGGTATTATGAGCGCGGGTAGCGCGTCGGGTATGTGCGAACAATGCACAGGCAAGCCCCTAAGGGCTTGGGAGAAGAAAAAGGGTAGGGAGAAGGAACAAAATCCCGGACAGCCAATAAAAAATAAAAATAAAAATAAAACAAAGGGACAAAGGAAGGAAACGAACA
>NC_041385.1:779384168-779463479 GCF_002162155.2 Triticum dicoccoides
AGCAGAGAGTTCGAGAACCTTGCCCGCTATGCCACAGAAGAAGTGTCCACGGACGCCAAGAAGCAAGCTAGGTTCCGGAAGGGTCTCAACCCCAAGTTGCGTCGTGATCTCCACCTGCATCATTGTGATACATTCCAAGCTCTTGTGAACAAGGCCATTAATGCAGAGACAGCTCAGCTCACTTACGAGGAGTCTCGTAAGCACACCCGTGATTTGGATCCTCCTCTGTCTCTAGTTCCCAGAAGCGCCGGATTTGGGTTCCAAACTCCGCTCTTCCTTCCGATTATGCACCGAGGCCATCCCATGTGGTGCCTTCCCCAGCTCAGTCGTATGTTTCACCTAGGCCTACTGGTAGACCGCTTGTCAGTGCGGGTCCCCGTCCAATCTCAGGGACTTGCTTCACATGCGGGAAGCCAGGACACTATGCACGTGACTGCTCTCAGACTAGTTATGCTCCACCCCAGCCCGAGAAGACTGTTGGCTGTGTTAAGCCATCACGCAAGATGATCAGTGTCAAGTCAGCCCCCACTGAACATGGACGTGTGCATCACGTCTCAGCTAAAGACGCTCATGATGATCCGGATGTCGTTCTTGGTACACTCCTTGTCAATTGTCACCCAACATCATTTCTATTCGATACTGGAGCATCTCACTCCTTCATTTCTGAAGGCTATGCTCGTTTGCACGACATATCATTTTGTGATATGCCAACTCCGCTTGAAATCCAAACCCCAGGGTCTAGATGGCAGACCACCAGAATCAGCTATGGTAACGATATCCTTGTTGACAGACTTGTATTCCTTGCATCACTTGTAGCCCTCAAGTCCTCAGATATTAACATCATCTTGGGTATGGACTGGATGACAACTCATCATGCCAAGATTGATTGTTACACAAGATCTATTCAGCTTACACACCCATCTGGCAAGATAGTCACTGTCTCCACTAGAGTTGCAAAGCGTCAGCTCTATTCTCTTAATGCCAGCCCTCTTCCAGACCTTGAAGATATCCCGGTAGTCCGTGACTTTCCGGATGTCTTTCCAGAGGAACTGCCAGGTGTTCCACCTGACAGAGATGTAGAGTTCGTCATAGATCTTATCCCAGGAACAGCTCCAATCTCCAGGAGACCTTACAGGATGGCACCCTTAGAACTAGACGAGCTTAAGAAACAACTTGATGAGTCCTTGCAAAAAGGTTTCATCCGTCCTAGTTCTTCTCCTTGGGCTTGCCCCGTCCTCTTTGTTAAGAAGAAGGATGGTACAGACCGGATGGTTGTAGATTATCGCCCCGTTAATTTGGTCACGATAAAGAACAAATATCCGCTCCCCAGGATCAACGATCTGTATGATCAGCTCGCTGGATCCTCAGTCTTCTCCAAGATGGATTTAAGGTTAGGCTACCACCAAATCAAAATCAGAAACGGGGACATTCCCAAGACAGCCTTTGTCACTCGTTATGGTCAGTACGAGTACACCGTCATGTCTTTTGGTCTAACCAACGCTCCAGCTACATTCTCCCGCTTGATGAATTCGATCTTCATGGAGTACTTAGATAAGTTCGTCGTGGTTTACCTCGATGATATTCTTATTTACTCGAAGAACGAGGAAGAGCATGCCGAACATCTTAGACTTGTGTTAGAAAAACTCAGAGAACACCGCCTCTATGCCAAGTTCTCCAAGTGTGAATTTTGGTTGCCAGAAGTGACCTACCTAGGCCACGTAATCTCTGGTAAGGGCATTGCTGTCAATCCCGAGAGAGTCAAGGCTGTTCTCGATTGGACTCCACCTGAGACCGTTAAACAAGTTAGGAGCTTCCTTGGTCTAGCCAGCTATTGTCGCCGCTTTGTTGAAAATTTCTCCAAAGTAGCCAAACCCCTCACGGAACTTCTCAAGAAAGATAAAAAGTTTGAGTGGTCCCCACAGTGTGAGTACAGTTTTCAGGAACTGAAAAGACGCCTGACTTCTGCTCCCATACTTGTGCCACCGGATTTCACTAAAGACTTTATTATCTACTGCGACGCCTCACGATAGGGACTAGGTTGCATTCTTATGCAGGATCGTCATGTGATTGCCTATGCATCTCGACAGTTGCATCCACATGAGGATAATTATCCTACACATGATCTAGAGCTTGCAACCATAGTCTATGCACTCAAGACCTGGCGACATTACCTCCTTGGTAAACGTTGCGAGATCTACACCGATCACCAGAGTCTCAAGTATATCTTCACCCAACCGGATCTGAACCTTAGGCAACGATGTTGGTTGGAGTTAATCACAGATTATGATCTAGGGATTACCTACACCCCAGGCAAAGCCAATGTCATGGCTGATGCGTTAAGCCGTAAATCCTATTGCAACAATCTCATGTTGCAGCAAGGCCAACCACTTCTCCATGAGGAATTCTGTAAGCTTAACCTTCACATTGCTCCTCACGGATTCCTTTCTACCTTGGTGGCGAAACCTGATCTTGAAGATCGGATTGTCGCTGCTCAAAAGCAAGATACGGGGATTTCTCGGATCAAGAGAAACATTAAGAAGGGAGTTGGTGGATGTTTCTCTATGGATGATCGTGGTGTTGTTTTCTTTAAGAATCGCTTGGTGGTTCCCAAGAATCAACATCTACGACAATTGATTCTTAAGGAGGCGCATGAATCTCCTCTCACGATTCATCCCGGTAGTACTAAGATGTATCAGGACCCACGCCAGAGGTTCTGGTGGACTAGGATGAAGAGAGAAATCGCTGAGTTCATTGCTAAATGTGACGTTTGTCGTCGCGTTAAGGCAGAGCATCAAAGACCTGCTGGCACCCTTCAGCCTTTAGCTATTCCTGAATGGAAATGGGATAAAGTTGGTATGGACTTCATCACCGGCTTTCCCAGGACCAAGAGAGGGAATAATGCTATCTTCGTAGT
Organism: Triticum dicoccoides; assembly: GCF_002162155.2. Classification (NCBI taxonomy): domain Eukaryota; kingdom Viridiplantae; phylum Streptophyta; class Magnoliopsida; order Poales; family Poaceae; genus Triticum; species Triticum dicoccoides. Next base: position 779,387,083 of record NC_041385.1, read on the forward strand.
CATTGATCGTCTCTCCAAAGTGGCGCACTTCCTACCTGTTCGAGAGAGTATCACTGCTAGTCAGCTTGCTGACTTATACATTTCTCGAATAGTATCACTCCATGGTGTTCCACTAGAGATCAATTCAGACCGTGGCAGTCTTTTCACTTCTCATTTCTGTTAGAGTTTCCAAACTGCCATGGGAACCCATCTTTCCTTCAGTACCGCTTTCCACCCTCAGTCGAGTGGTCAGGTGGAACGGGTCAATCAAATTCTCGAAGACATGCTCAGAGCTTGCGTTATCTCATTCGGTATGGATTGGGAGAAATGTCTTCCTTTTGCCGAGTTTGCTTATAACAATAGCTATCAATCCAGCCTCAAGAAAGCTCCATTTGAGGTTCTCTATGGACGAAGATGTCGAACACCTTTGAACTGGTCAGAAACCGGTGACAGACAATTCTTTGGACCGGACATGATCCAGGAGGCAGAGTTCGCATCATTCGTGAGAACTTGAAAACAGCCCAGTCTCGTCAAAAGAGCCAGTACGATCGTCATCATACGGATATGACTTATGAAATTGGCGACCAAGCTTACCTTCGGGTTACTCCTTTGAAGGGTACCCATCGTTTCGGTATCAAGGGCAAGTTGGCTCCTCGTTACATTGGTCCCTTTCGCATTCTCGCTAAACGAGGAGAGGTTGCCTACCAGTTGGAACTACCCCCACATCTTTCTCGAGTTCATGATGTCTTCCACGTCTCTCAACTCAGGCGTTGCTTCTCGGATCCCATCCGCGGAGTGGACCACGAAATGCTTGATCTCCAAGATAACCTCGCATACCGAGAGTTCCCGGTTCGCATTCTTGATCAAGCAGAGCGTGTTACCCGACGTCAGAACATCAAGTTTCTCAAAGTTCAGTGGTCTCATCATTCCGAGAGAGAAGCTACTTGGGAGCGAGAAGATCGTCTTCGACTGGAGTACCCCGCTTTCTTTCCGTCGACCCCTGAATCTCGGGACGAGATTCTTTCAAGTGGGGGCGAGTTGTCACATCCCTAGTCTGGTATGACCTAGACTAGCTAGTCATTTGTGCATCATGTTTAAATTTCATTTAAATTTGAAATGAGGATTGGTGGAACCCTCAGAATCATTTTTGAAAATGACCCAAATAAAAATTTCTCCAAAAGGGTCCAAGAAAATGCTCATGTTGCTCTCTGAAAATATTGGACAGAGATAAAAATCAAACCAATATTTTTAAGAGCTCATAGGTATTTATTTTGGGCATTTGGAATTAATGCATAAGTATTTGCATTGGAAATATATTAGTTATATATATTAATATATGTCCAAAAATTATGCCACCTGTTGGGGAGCTCTGGAATAATATAGCTAGCTCCTGCAAAAATTGGCATAAGGTAATAAAATGATTTAATATTTTAATTAAATCAAAACAAATGTCAGAAAAATTAGAAAACAGAAAAAGAGGAGAAACTTACCTGGGCCTCCTCCCTGTGCGGCCTGGCCGGCCCAGCAGCCAGCGCCAGCCCAGCCCACCTGGCCCCCTCCCCTCTATCGTCTTCCTCCTCGACAGGAGGACGGGCGCGTGCCCGACGCGCGCGCGCTCCGCCGCGCCATGCCACCTCCCTCTCTGCCTGCCTGCCCTCTCCCCTCCTCGTCTAGATGCCCCGGAGACGCCACGCGCCGCCCCGACCCCTCTCACTCTCCCCCCCTCCCGTGCTCCTCCTCTTCCCCTGCTCTCTCCCTCGCACACCCGAGCGCCATCACCGCCGCCGCTCACCGTTGCCGCGGCCACCGGCCTCCCCTCGCCTCTCCGACACGCGCAGAAGCTCCGCCACGACTTCCTCGTCTCCTCCGTCAAGCCACAAGACGCCGGACGCCCTGTGGAGCCGCCATCGCCGTCGTCTTCCACCGTGGGCTCCGACCACCACCGCCATCGATTCGCCGCACGCAGGACGTCCCCGAGCCCGCTTCGATGCCCGCTGCAACCGCGGTGAGCTCCGCCACCGTTTCCCCCTCTCCGCTTAGTCACCCGCACGCCGTAGCCCTTTCTCCACCATGGCCGAACCTCCGCCGCCGCCGAGCTCGCCGTCGACGCAGCTCCGGTGACCATTTGGTCACTCCGGCGAGTCCAACACACTCGTAAGGCCCCGTAGAGCACCCCTAGCGCCTTGCTTCGCTCGTCTTCGAGCTCCAAACGCGTTTTCGTGCACGACCGAACTCCGGCGGCCGCAGCCGAGCTCGCCGCCGTCGACTCCGGCCACCCCAGGCCCAGCCACGGCCACCGCCCGACGCGCCATCGTGCTAGCTCTCCAACGCGCCTAGCCTCGCACCATTCGGAGCACCACATAGGAAACCCGGGGCACAAGTACGCCGCGGACCTCGCCGGCGACTAACCGCCGGCGGGTTTGACTTGTTTGACCTGGGGTTTGACCCCCCCCACCCAGGGTCGCTGACTAGTGGGGCCAGGCCCTGCTAATTTTAGTTAAATAGTAACTAAACCTAATTAGCCACTAACACTGACCAGTGGGCCCCGACCCCCCCTAATCTTTAATTAAGTTAAACTAACCCTGTTTAACCCCCTGACACTGACGTGTGGACCCCACACGTCAGGTTTGACCCCAGTCAGCCGCAGTTGACTGCTGACGTCGTGCTGACATCATGCTGGCGCAATATATATTTTCTGGAATTAAAATAATTCAGGAAATTCCAGAAATTGTTTTAAACTTCAAAAATTCATATCAATTCAACCGTAGCTCAGATTAAAATAATTTATATATGAAATTTTTTCAGAAAAATGTAATCTACCCATCTATACTAGTTTCATGCATGACAAACCAACTTATACCTGCTGAATATGAGAAAACACATTATGGCATATATAAGAGCTTACGTTGGAGATGCATTTGAGCTCATGGTTCAAATGAACTTCAAACCAAATGATTACTAGTTGCATTAGCTCAAACAACATCACATCTTCCTGCCATGTTCATGCATCATGTTGTTGCATATGTTTGTGTATTGATTGCCGGCACCGTTCCTTCTCGATAGGTCCTGCTCCGGAGTTGTTCTAGAGTACCTGTCTATGAAGCAGTGCCTCCCTTGTTGATTTACCAGGCAAGCAAACCCCCCTTGTTCATTTCGATAAAACCCTACTCTCTCGCTCCTGCTCTCAGTTATTGCATTAGAACAACAACGATTCATCTGCTACTTTGTGCTGCGGTAGTTGAACCCATTCCTCTGCATGACCTGTCATTGCCACAGTAAATAGTTGAAACCCACTAGCATGTGTAGGAGTTGATTGAAGCCATTGTTGTGTTTCTACCATGCTATGCCTGCTATTGCTTAGAGTTGTGTCAGGTCAGATTCATTGGGAATGAATTGGAGTGTTACGATATGTTCTGATGCTGAGAGTGAAGTGTGTGAACACGATTTGGTAAAGGTAGCGGTGAGAGGCCATGTAGGAGTACATGGTGGGTTGTCTCACTGGAACCGTCCTTAAGCACCGAGTTCTATGTATGTTGTCCAATGACTCGATACTACCACACATTGGGCTCCGGGCGCTCCAAGCCCTCTCGACTTATTAACCGACTTGATCTCTGTCCAGGAGTCGCAACTAGTTTCTGGTGTTTGTAGGTAGTGCTATTTTTCTACCAAGTGGCACCCGGCAGGGTGGGCTTGGGACAGACTAGGCACACGTGGCCTGGTGTACCGAGTGGCACCGGATGGTGGGCTCAGGAACCCTGCACACATCGTTTGGGGCCGTGAGCGACACCCCGGCCGGATCTCCTTGCGGATGGAACCCGAATAGGCGATAAACCTGGGCTAGAGTCTTGTGTGGTTAGTCAGGTCGTGGCCGACACCCTCGCCAGGCTTCCGCTTGAAGGTTGCCGAGATACATGACGTGTACATGGCGGTAAGTGGCGAGAGCGTGTGTGAAGAAGTACACCCCTGCAGGGTTAACATGATCTATTCGAATAGCCGGGTCCGCGGTTATGGACTTCTTGGATGCTTACATGGTACATAGACAACTTGAAGTGGATACTCTAAAATTCTCAAGACAAGTGTGAGTGCTATGGATGGCCTTCTCGTAGGGAGACGGGGATGAATCCATAGTAGTGTATTGTGTGGTGATTAGTGGACTCGTGTGCGCCATATCACCTCAAGAGTTTCTGGTAGTCGTAGAACAGGATAGCCACAGAGTCAAAGCTGGCTTGCTGCAACTAAACCCCACATTACCCTCTTGATACAAATGCATGTATGATAGGATCTGATGTAAGTCTTACTGAGTACCTTTGTACTCATGTTGCTTTATTTATGTTTTGGCAGCGGAGACTTCGGTCTTACTAGTGTTCTCATGGACTTCGACTAGTAGCTAGTACCTCAGCTACGATCTTGATCGAATGTTGTAGATAGTCAGGCTTTCAGCCTTTTTCATTTATAGATGTCTGTACTCAGACATGTAATGCTTCCGTTTGTTGCTTGATTGCTCTGAATGTTGGGTCATGTGACCCCTGTTTGTAATAAATGCTATGATGGCTCTTCTGAGCCCTTATCTATATGAGTTGTTGAGTTATGCTGTGATGCCATGTTGTACAACACATACTTGCATGTTATGCGTACGTGTAATGTGTATTGCTATGTGTGGGATCTGACTATCTAGTTGTTTATCCTTAGTAGTCTCTCTTACCGGGAAATGTCTCCTAGTGCTTCCACTGAGCCTGGTAGCTTGCTACTGCTCCGGAACACTTAGGCTGGCCGGCATGTGTCCTTCTTCGATCCTGTGATTGTCCCTTCGGGAAATGTCACGCGATGAATACCGGAGTCCTGCTAGCCCGCTACAGCCCGGTTCACCGGAGTCCTGTCAGCCCAGTGCTACAGCCTGGATTCACTCGCTGATGACCGACACGTTCGATGCTGGGTCATGGATGCCTGTCCCTGTAAGTTAGTGCCACTTTGGGTTTACGACTAGCCATGTCATCCCGGGCTCTTTATCATATGGATGCTAGCGAGACCATCATATACGTGTGCCAAAAGGCGCAAACGGTCCCGGGCAAAGGTAAGGCGACACCCGTGGGGATACCGTGCGTGAGGCCGCAAAGTGATATGAGGTGTTACATGCTAGATCGATGTGGCATTGAGTCGGGGTCCTGACAGGATGCCACTGTTATTGAGCACTCTTGAAAGTAGTGTCGCAGCTTGCGGGATGCCATGAACACCGCATACGCTATCTTTTGATAATGCGGGTACCGTGACTTGCATGGAGTTAGTACAGTGGACACATAGTACACTGGTTTTTGGAGGGGGAACTTGTGTCCGTCCGCTACTCGTTCGACGACGAGCACCGCGCTTACAACTTGATGGGTTGCTGCGATGTATAATAGCATTGGTTCGCCCGTGTTGGGCGCGGCCAGGACAGGTTTTGTTGCCAGTATGGCTTTTATTTCTTCGAGTCCGGCCGTGGCGACATCCGTCCACTCGAAGTGTTCGGTGTGCCGCATGAGGCGATAGAGGGGTAATGCCTTTTCTCCTAAGCGGGAGATAAAGGGGCTTAGAGCCGCCACGCATCCTGTCAATTTTTGTATTTGTTTGAGGTCCTTTGGGGTATCCAATTGTGACAGAGCTCGGATCTTGGCTGGGTTTGCTTCAATTCCTCTACCGGATACGATGAAGCCCAAGAGCTTTCCGGCTGGTACGCCAAAAACGCATTTTTCTGGGTTGAGCTTAATGTCATATGTTCGGAGATTGTCGAACGTGAGCCTCAAGTCGTCTACTAGAGTATCGACGTGTTTTGTTTTGACGACCACGTCATCTACGTATGCCTCAACTGTTTTGCCGATCTGGTTGGCCAGACATGTCTGAATCATGTGCTGATATGTTGCGTCGGCGTTTTTGAGCCCGAAGGGCATCGTGTTGAAGCAGAATGGGCCGTATGGGGTGATGAATGCCGTTGCGGCTTGGTCTGACTCTGCCATCTTGATTTGGTGGTAGCCAGAGTATGCATCGAGGAAACACAATGAGTCGTTTCCTGCGGTGGTGTCGATGATTTGATCAATTCAGGGGAGTGGGAAAGGGTCCTTTGGAGAAGCCTTATTTAGGTCTTTGAAATTGACACATAGGCGCCAAGATTTGTCCTTCTTTGGTACCATCACCAGGTTTGCTAGCCAGTCCGGATGTTTTATGTCTCTGATGAATCCGGCTTCCAGCAGTTTTGCTAGCTCCTCTCCCATGGCTTGTCTCTTGGGTTCGGAAAAATGCCGTATAGTCTGCTTGACGGGTTTAAACCCTTTTAGGATGTTCAGGCTATGCTCAGCCAGCCTATGTGGGATTCCTGGCATATCTGAGGGGTGCCAGGCGAAGATGTCCCAATTTTCTCGCAGGAAGTCTCTGAGTGCGGCGTCTACATCGGGTTTTAGTTGTGCCCCGATGGAGGCCGTTTTTGTAGGGTCCGTTGGATGGACTTGGAATTTGACTATTTCATCCGCTGGTTTGAAAGAGGAGGACTTGTATCTTTTTTCTAGTATCACATCATCCCCATCCACCGTGGAGCGCAACACAGTTAGTTCCTCGGCCGCTAGGGCCTCGGATAATGCCTCCAGGGCCAGTGCAGCTATCTTGTTTTCGGCGCGGAGCGCTATGTCCGGATCACTTGCGAGAGTGATGATTCTGTTGGGTCCAGGCATTTTGAGCTTCATGTACCCATAATGGGGTATGGCTTGGAAAATTGTAAATGCTTCTCGCCCTAGCAGAGCGTAGTATCCGCTGCTGAACGGGCCCACTTGAAACGTGACCTCCTCGGATCTGTAATTATCCGGCGTGCCGAACACCACATCCAGTGTGATTTTTCCTGAACAGCACGCTTCCCGGCTTGGAATTATTCCTCTAAAGGTTGTGTTGCTTCGCTCAATGCGGCTCCAGTCAATTTCCATTTTTCGCAGGGTTTCCTCGTAGATGAGGTTGAGTCCGCTTTCACCGTCCATGAGTACCTTTGTAAGTCGGAAGCCGTCCACTATCGGACTGAGGACCAATGCGGCTGGTGCTCGGGCTGTCCGGAATTTAGGTTCGTCACTGGCATTAAAGGTAATAGCCGTGTCACTCCATGGGTTTATTGTTGCTACTTGGTAGACCTCGGCAAGGTTGCGGAGCGTTCGTTTCCTTGCATTGTTTGATGTGAAGGTCTCAAAGACTGTCGACACCGTATTGGGGAGGTATTCTTCGGGTGCTGGAGTTAGAAGCTCCTCGCCACTTCGGGCCACCTGCCGGAGTACCCAACATGCTCTAAGGCTGTGAGTTGGTGTGGCTTCCCCTGAATTATGAATTTTACAGGGTCCATTGGGCCATCCCTCCAGTACGTTCCCGTACCCTGTAGAGGGTTTTTGTTTTTTGATGTTTGGCTCAGATGCCTGGCGATAATGCGCCCTTTTGTTTCAGACTCGTTTTGTATTCGGGGCCGGATTATCCCAGAATTTATCTTCGGTTTTCCCAACGCTTTTAGTCGCACAACACTTTCGTACTATGGATGTCAAGTCGGCGAATCGTGTAATTTCGCGGCGACTTATGGCATTGAGGATTCCGATGTCCGTGCAGTTGTTACAGAAGAGTGAAATTGCTTCTTTCTCGCGACAATCCTTTATCCTGTTCATAACCAGGAGGAATCTGGCCCAGTAGTGGTGTACTGTTTCCCCGGGCTCTTGCCGTATTTGGGATAAATCCCGCATAGTTGGGTGGGCGGGTGGATTTAAATCCGGAACCTTGCCCGATGTAAGATTCAGGGGCCAAGAGGTTTCTGAATTCGGAAGCTTGCTTTCTTGGACATTATTCAATGAATCAGGCCTGCTGCCTGACTTTAGGTTCAGGGTTTGGGCGACATCCTCCCCTCCGCGGGTGTTCGGCTTGTAGGGATCGGGAATCCAGACACATCTGGTCCTTAGGGCGGGCGAAGACTCGCCGCATTGTTCTTCCACCACTTCGACGTGATGGGTGACCTGGGGAGAGTCGATCTCTCTCTGGTCGGGTTTAAGCCCAATCTGGCCATAATCTGTAGCGACTCCCAGGGCCGCAATGCGATCCAAGAGCTCGTTCAGGGAGAGGAGATTCATCGGATCTAACTGCTCGGCAAGTTCCGAGCTGATGTGAAGATTGCTTTCGATGGCCCGAGAGGTCATCGTCGGCGCGGCGGCCGAACAGGAGGTCGTCAAAAACCTGCCTAGCCGGGGAGTTTGGCCGACAGCCAAAGCTCCTTTAGCAACGGCGCCATCTTTAAAGACGGGATGCGGCATCCTTCCTGACGGTGACGACACAGAGGAACTCTCAATGAAAGCACCAATGTCGGTGTCAAAACCGGCGGATCTCGGGTAGGGGGTCCCGAACTGTGCGTCTAAGCGGATGGTAACAGGAGACAAGGGACACGATGTTTTTACCCAGGTTCGAGCCCTCTCGATGGAGGTAAAACCCTACTCCTGCTTGATTAATATTGATGATATGGGTAGTACAAGAGTAGATCTACCACGAGATTGGAGTGGCTAAACCCTAGAAGCTAGCCCATGGTATGATTGTTGTCCGTCCTATGGACTAAAACTCTCCGGTTTATATAGACACCGGAGAGGGCTAGGGTTACACAGAGTCGGTTACAATGGGTGGAGATCTTCATATCGTATCGCCAAGCTTGCCTTCCACGGCAAGGAAAGTATCATCCGGACACGGGACAGAGTCTTCAATCTTGTATCATCATAGTCCGGGAGTCCGGCCAAAGGTCTTAGTCCGGCCATTCGGACACCCCCTAATCCGGGACTCCCTCAGTCGTCTTATATAAACCCTTCGTCCACCCATTGTCTGTTCTTCCCCCATTCCCCTCTCCTCTCTGTTCTTCCCTTCTTCCTCGATCTCATCACACATTTTCCCAAATTTTGTCAAGATTTAAAGGCCCCCATCCATTCAAATGACCACAAAGGTTAGCAACTTTGTCCTTTCATCTCTCATTGCTAGATTAGCTCTTGCAATGGTTTATATAGTGATTAATTTGTGGGTTTTAGTAATTTGGGAGGAATTATATGTGGTAGTATTTGATTTATATGCAATATGAGGTCAAAATAACACTTAGTTTGCATATATAGGTGTGGTTTACTTAGTGCCTTCTAAATCTCCGTTGTGACCACCGTCGATCGCCCGCACCGTCCCGTCGTTGGCACCACCTTGTGGTGAGCCTCTTGTTCTTATCTTTTTTATATAAAAAATCCATGTTTGTGTGAGTTGTATATATAGTTACTCGTATAATTATCTTACCAGTATGTTGTTTTTTATACATAGTGCCATGGTTTTGATATCCGTCCCCATCAGCCCTCGTCCGTGTTATGATTCGAATGTGGTATATTCTCTTTTAAAACTATTTGTTGCATTTCATGTTTATGAAAAATCATGCCCATCAAGTTGACATAGATATTTTTATCTAGGAGGTATGTGAACTGGAAATTCCAACCGACCCTACTGTCGAGAGGTTTAATTTAGTTGAAAGAGAAAACGAGTATTTGAAAGAAAAATTGAAAAGAATTGAGGGGGAGAAGATGGAATTGGAGTTGCATGTTGCCGATGTCGTTGATGATCACAAGATCAAGATGGAGAAAATGCGCTTGAAGATTAGAAAGATTAGAAAATATGCCATTGATAGTGAGGCTTGGTATCATTATGCTATTGGATCAATTGTTGCCTTAATTGCGATCTTGATCGTATTTGAAGTTGCATTTAAATGCTTTAGCTAGAGAGTTATTTGTTTGTTGCATTTAAGTGTTGTATGAACTTTTTGTATGAACTTGTATTAATTTGGTCTTTTCGGTGTTGTGTAATGAAGATAAGCCGACAATGGATGTACGATGACTGATGCTCTCCCGAGTTCATTAATGGTGTGCATACTTTTCTGCTTGCGGCCGAGGCAAACAAGCGGGCGGATGGTTTTATGCCTTGTGTCGGTGTACTGGAATAGGGGTACCCTAGTCCCCCGAACTTGTGCACGGGCAGTCGCAGCACCCCGCGGTAAGGCTTGCCGGGTGACCGCCAAGGTCCTCCGTGGTTCCCTTGGAGCTATTCAAGAGAAAGTATTTAAGCCAAGGAGACAAGGCCCCGGCAAGAGGAGCTTGCCGGGAAGGCCAACCAAGGCATCCCAAGGAACTTGCCGCGACGTGCCTCACGTCCCGGCAAGGTGACAAGGCCCCGGCAAGAGGAGCTTGCCGGGAAGACCAACCAAAGCATCTCAAGGCCCAGGGAGCGACAAGCTTCCGGGCCCGACAAGACAACGGCCGCGGCAAGGCGCTTGCCGCGGCAGGCGGCCACTCCTTGCCCACGCTCCAGCGCATCCACCAACGTGTTGCTCTGGGGGCCTTTTCAGGCGCGCGTGGCGGATGGTTGTGCAGCCAGCGGTGCGCAGTGGCATGCGAAGCTGACAAGATCGCCATTGTGGCGAGCGGTGGCGCTCCTGACGGTCCTTTTCTGCACTGTTTGGGCTACACAGATGGGCATTTAATGCCCTTGTCCCCTGCCGTCAGGGTTAGGTAGGATACACTGTTCAAGTAACTGTACCAACCACCTCACTTTTTACATTTGTACCCTTCTCTGCGTTGCCACCTGTCGGTGACCCCTTTAGCATATAAAAGGAGGCCCATGCGCAACGTAGAGGAGGTTCGACTCATTCGTAAGCCAGAAAACACTTAGCTCTCTCTCTCGAGCAAGAGCACAAGATAATCAAACAAGCAACAGTAGGAGTGTTATCTCTCCGGAGAGCTCCGAAGCTGGGTAAACTGCTCGTATGCTTCGCATGATCTGCTCTTCGTGCGACCTCTGCCCCCCGCCGAACCGAAAGGGGCTCGGTCCGCCGGCCCCATAGGTGTCCGTGGATCAGTTTCCCCGACATCTTTGGCGCCAGGATTGCGTGAACCTGATCCGGCGTTCACACGAGCTAGATCTTCACTTTCTTCATCAACATGCCACCGAAGAAGAAGACTTCGGTGGCAGCTGCTCCGTCCACGTCACTTCCACCACCACTGGAACAAACAGGTGGTGGAATGGACGCCGGCGGAAGAACGGACATCGACGAGAAAGCTTATGAGGCTGCCAAGTCCAAGGACAAGGCTGCACAAACCTCGGCGTCCGCGCTTGTTGCGCGCCCCTCTCAGGAGGCACAGGACCGACAACGTCATGGTACTCGCAGTACCATACGTCTGTTGGGCCAAGATGAAGCTGGTGGATCCCGGGGCGCTCAAGACCAGCATGCGCGCCAACGTGCCAGCGCGAGCGAGACACGGTGGCCCGGACGGGATAATGCTCCTTCTAACATAGTTAGAAGTCCGAGCACATCCCGCTCCTCGCGCCGTTCGCCGCTGCCACCCACCACTTCAGCAGAAGCTTTGGCGCGAGCTCAACTGCTCCTGGATTACCCTCCGACGTCGAACAAGACCGACGAATGGAGGGCCACCATTCAGAGTCTCATCGGCTACGCCAACGGCGACACCCCGCGGCAGCCGAGCACGTCGCCACCGCGGCAGGGTTGCCAGGCGCGAGCCGGTGGCGACGAAACTGGTGGGGGTGCAACCACCATGCAATCACCACCCCTAAGGCCAAGATCACCGACTCGCCGGATCCACCTCGACAGCGACTCCACCGCATCGTCGGATCCACGAGCTTGTCGCGATCAGCGCCAAGTTCTTCATGATCGACAACAAGAAGACGCTCGTACTCTTATCGAGCGCCGAAGAGAAGCGCGGCGTCAATCCGACAAGCGCGCTGGGCCCTCTATTGACATGCATGCGCCAGGGGAACCAGGCGATCTGCCGTACGCGGTAGGTTGCCCTGCGTTCACCCGTGAGCTGCGGAAAGTCCAGTGGCCCAGCACGAAGAACTTCAAGCCAGATGTACCAGAGAAGTACGATGGCAAGACGCATCCGTCGGAGTTCCTCAGCATCTACACCATTGCGGTGCAGGCTGCCGGGGGAAGGGACGACAAGATCCTTGCCAACTACTTCCCGCTGGTGCTCAAACCCAACGTCAGATCATGGCTCATGCACTTGACGGACAACTCCATATCCTCTTGGGCTGATCTGTGCCATCAGTTTGTCGGCGCCTTCACAGGCGGCCACAAGCCTCATGGCCAAGAGAGTGACCTTCATCTGCTCGCCCAGAAGGAAGGAGAACCCCTGCGCAAGTACATTCAGAGATTCAGCAGCGTGCAACACAACATCCCAGACGTCCACCCTGCAGCGGTGATCAGCGCGTTTCATCAGAACGTGCGAAACCGCAGGATGCGGGAGGAAATGGCGATGTGCAAGATCAGAGATGTCAGTGAGCTGTATGCCCTGGCCGACAAGTGTGCACGTGCTGAGGAAGGAAGGAGACTCCCCGGAGAGAACATAGGAGCAGGAGGATCTGACAGTGAGGATGCTGCCCCGGCAAAGAAGAACCGGCGGCGGAACAATAGGAAGAAGAAAGGCAAAGAGGTGCTGGTCGTTGAACAGTCCGGCAACAAGCCCAAGGCTGGCGGCTCCGGCAAGGAGGTTACCGCAGATGTGGCAGTCGCCGACAAGCAAGACGGCACCAACAAGCAGTACTGCAAGATCCACCGCACCAAGGGCCACGATCTCCAGAGCTGCAAGAAAGTCGAGCAGCTTGTTGAGCAACAGAAAGCTGAATATGAGCGGCGCAACAAGGAGAAAGCCTAGGAAGGTGCTGGAGGATCTGGCAAGAAACGTCCCGGCCGAGGAGGACGCCGCAGCAAGGCCAAGCAGCGGCAAGGAGACAGACCTCCTCGCGGCCGCAACAAGGATGAAGATGACGACGACGATGAAGACATGGATGATGAGGAGACTGATGAGCAGGAGTTCCAGAAAGCCACAGAGGTCATGTGCGTTGACGGCGGTGCTTCTCTGCATACTTTGCACCGCCAGCTCTAGCAGTGGGTGCGGGAAGTCAATGCAGCAGAACCACCCGTCGAGTCACGCAAGCCTCTGAAATGGTCCATCACGCCTATCATCCTTGATATTGAGGACCACCCAGATCGCATAACTGCGGTCGGGTGCTTGCCGATGTTGGTTTCACCAACTATCCGCAACCTCAAAGTCACTAAGATGCTAGTTGACGGCCGGGCCGGCTTGAACCTGATCTCCTCCACGGTGCTCCAGAAACTCCAGATCCCTGACAGCGAGCTCGAAGAGACCGGTACATTTCAAGGAATCAACCCGGGAAGGAGCAAGCCGAAGGGAAAGATCACGTTGCCGGTAGCATTTGGCAGCGAGCTGAACTTCAGGACTGGGAGGGTTATGTTTGATGTTGCTGACTTTCCATTACCTTACAATGGAATCCTTGGCCGTCCAGCACTTGCCAAGTTCATGGCAGCCTCTCATTATGCGTACAACGTACTGAAGATGCCAGGCCCGATAAGTGTCATCTCTGTCCCTGGCGACAAGAAGGATGCCCTTATCTGCGCCGACAAGATCTACCGAGAAGCAGCAGCCGCAACAGATTGCAAATCACTTGCCGCTGAAGCTCTCGGGGGGAAGAAGAAGACAAAGTCCGGCAAGAGCTCTGATGCCCACTCCGGCAAGCGCACCTCTTCGGAGTGCTGCACTACCGTCGAGGACGCACCATCGAGCTCCACCGGCAAGTGTAAGAAGGCAATGGCAGCTCCACCTGAGACCAAGAAGGTGTCCGCCAAGGAGGACGGCACTGGTGGTACCTTCACCATCAGTGCCACTCTCGACCCCAAATAGGAAAGCGCGCTCGTTGCTTTCCTGCGGGCGAACGTCGACGTGTTTGCGTGGCAACCGTCTGACATCCCCGGTGTTCCCAGGAAAGTAATTGAGCACCACCTTGCCGTCTGTCCTCATGCGCGGCCCGTCAAGCAGAAAGTCAGGAAACAGGCAGTGGAGCGCCAAGAGTTCATCGCAGAAGAAATCAAGAAGTTAGAAGCAGCAGGCCTTGTCAGAGGAGTGCTCCATCCCACGTGGTTGGCCAATCCTGTTGTCGTGCGCAAGGCTAACAGAAAATGGAGGCTTTGTATCGACTTTACTGATGTTAATAAAGCTTGTCCCAAAGACCCATTTCCCTTGCCGCGCATTGATCAGATTGTTGACTCCATGGCCGGATGTGATTTGGTCTTGACGCATACTCAGGATACCATCAGATCTTCATGGCAGAAGAGGATGAGGAGAAGACTACATTCATCACCCCGTGTGGCACGTACTGCTTCGTACGGATGCCTTTCGGTTTGAAGAATGCTGGTTCAACATTTGCAAGGGTAGTCCACCATGCTTTTGAGCCTCAGATGCACAGAAATGTGGAAGCCTACATGGATGACATAGTGGTCAAAAGCAAGGACAGGGCGACCCTGATTCAAGATTTAGACGAAACATTTGCAAACCTGTGCAAGATCAACCTCAAGCTCAACCCTGAGAAGTGCGTGTTTGGAGTCCCTTCCGGCAAGCTTCTCGGGTTCTTCGCGTCTCAGCAGGGAATTGAAGCCAATCCCGACAAGATCAAGGCCATTGAGCAGATTGAAGCACCAAAGCGCGTTAAGGATGTACGAAGACTTGCCGGTTGCATGGCTGCTCTCAGCAGGTTTATCTCTAGATCTGCTGAGCGCGCCCTGCCATTTTTCAAAATATTGAAAAAGGTAGGTCCAATAAAATGGACTCCGGAGGCGGAGGCTGCGCTGCAGGACTTGAAGAGATACCTGTCCTCCACTCCAACACTTGTCGCACCTAAGCCACAAGAGAAGTTGCTGCTGTATATAGCGGCAACCAATCAAGTGGTTAGTGCTGCGTTAGTGGCGGAGAGGGAGGCAGATGATGATCCAGCAACCACGGCAGATGCATCTAGCGACAAGCAGGGGGCTTCGCCGACAAGCTCTGGTCCCGACAAGGATGGATCTGCGCAGGAGCATGATAAGACGCGGAAGAGAATGGTGCAGCGCCCAGTTTACTTTGTCAGTTCCCTTCTGCAGGGGGCTAGGTCAAGGTACTCTGGCATGCAGAAGTTGCTTTTCAGCTTTCTCATGGCCTCGAGAAAGCTGCGCCATTACTTCCAAGCACATGAGATCACAGTTGTCACTCGCTTCCCGCTGAAGAGAATACTGCAAAATCCAGAAGCGACAGGCAGGATTGTCGAGTGGGCGCTGGAACTGTCAAGCTTTGGCCTCAAATTAGAGAGGACTTCAACTATCCAAAGCAGAGCATTGGCAGAGTTCATAGCAGAGTGGACGCCAACACCAGATGAAGAAATTCCAGAGACGAGCATCCCCGTCAAGGAGGCAAGCAAGGAGTGGTTGATGTACTTTGATGGTGCCTTCTCGCTGCAAGGTGCCGGTGCGAGCGTGCTGCTTGTCGCACCCACCGGAGAGCACCTCAAGTACGTAGTCCAGATGCACTTTCCCAAGGAGCAAGCAGCCAACAATACTGTAGAGTCTGAAGGATTGCTTGCCGGTCTCAGGATCGCTGCAGACCTTGGGATCAAGAAGCTCGTTGTCAGGGGTGACTCACAGCTTGTCGTCCGCCAAGTGAACAAGAACTATCAGAGTCCATTGATGGAAGCATATGTTGATGAAGTGAGAAAGCTAGAAGAGCACTTTGACGGCCTACAGATGGAGCATGTCCCGAGAGCTCAGAATGACATTGCTGTTGGCCTGTCGAAGTGCGCCGCACTTAAGCTACCTGTGGTACCAGGGATCTTTGTGCTCAAGTTGACTCAACCATCCATAACACCATCAACTGGACAAAGCAAGAAGAGGAAGTTGATTTCTGGTGACTATTTTCCGGCAGAGCTCCCTGAAGCCGCCGACAAGAAAGTCCCCAAGATCAACACCAAGGATGCTGAGGGGCAGTCTGCTCCGGCAAGCCTTATGGTTTGTTCCGTTGAAGCAGACGCTCCCGACAAGTTTTGCTCCGGCAAGCTTGCCGGGGAACATCAAGCTCCGGCAGGGCCGCAAGTCCTTACCGTAGAAGCGGATGTTCCCGCAGCAGCAGATGTGCCTTTAGTCCTTGTTGTCGAGCCACAAGCTCCAGCATGCGCACAGCAGATTGTCCATTTCCTTCAGACAGGAGAACTTCCCGAAGAGCAAGAAGAAGCGGAAAAAGTAGCCCGGCAGTCAAGTATGTACCAGTTTGTCGATAGCATACTGTACAGAAGAAGACTCAACTGTGTGAAATTGAAGTGTATTTGCCGGGAAGACGGACAAGAGCTGTTGGCAGAGATACATGGAGGCATATGTGGTCACCACATTGGCGCAAGAGCACTTGCCGGCAAAGCTTTCCGGCAAGGTTTGTTTTGGCCGACAGCCCTCCAGGATGCAACTGCACAAGTAACCAAGTGTGAAGCGTGCCAGTTCCATTCCAAACAGATGCACCAGCCAGCTCAAGCTCTCCAGATGATCCCTTTATCCTGGCCATTTTCGGTCTGGGGGCTCGACATTCTCGGCCCCTTCCCCCGAGCTGTCGGGGGCTTTGATTACTTGTACGTTGCGATCGACAAGTTCACAAAGTGGCCGAAAG
Source organism: Triticum dicoccoides (assembly GCF_002162155.2). Taxonomy (NCBI): domain Eukaryota; kingdom Viridiplantae; phylum Streptophyta; class Magnoliopsida; order Poales; family Poaceae; genus Triticum; species Triticum dicoccoides. The sequence continues at coordinate 779,403,597 of NC_041385.1, forward strand.
TGGAACCAGTGAGGAAGGTGACAGCACAGTCAGCAATCAAGTTCTTCAGGTCGATTGTTTGTCGTTTCGGGATCCCTAACAGGATCATCACCGACAACGGCACGCAATTCACGAGCCGCACCTTCATGCAGTACGTCCAAGACCTTGGCGCCAAGGTCTGCTTCGCTTCTGTTGCTCATCCAAGAAGCAACGGTCAAGCGGAGAGGGCAAACCCTGAAGTGCTGCGCGGGCTCAAGACCAGAACTTTCGACAGGCTGCGCAAGTGCGGAAGAAACTGGATCGAGGAGCTGCCGGTGGTTCTTTGGTCGATCAGGACGACGCCAAATCGAGCCACTGGCCAGACACCTTTCGCTCTAGTCTATGGAGCAGAGGCAGTTCTCCCCACGGAACTCGTATACGGATCACCTCGAGTCTCGCTTATGATGAGCTTGAGCAAGAGCGGCTGCGACAAGATGACGCGCTGCTCCTTGAGGAGGATCGTCTTCAGGCTGTTGTACGAGCTGCTCGATACCAGCAAGCTTTGCGCCGCTACCATAGCCGCAAAGTTAATGCCAGAAGCTTCGAGGAAGGCGACCTTGTTCTTCAGCGCGTTCAGTCCACCAAGAATTCCAACAAGTTGACGCCGAAGTGGGAAGGCCCTTACCAGGTGAAACGAGTCACTAGGCCTGGTGCTGTCCGCCTTGAGACCGAAGATGGCACTCCGGTGAGCAACTCCTAGAACATTGAGCATCTTCGTAAGTTTTACCCGTAGGGCGCGGTTGCCGTAACCCGTTCCGGCAACCACCTTTTGTACAAGTCTTGCCGATGTTGCATGTAATCCTTCGTACAAAGCCGGGCGCAGATCCCGTGCATAAGTAAAGCTCATGTGCTCAGCACATCTTGTCAATTTCATGCTTTTTACCTTATATTTGCATGCATTATCTGACACATTGTGCAACACTTACCCCCGGTAAGCAGTAACGAGCCGAAAGGCTCCATATCTTTATTTTCTCTTCTTTCTTTTTCTCAACAAAGGAAAGGAAGGTTCCCTCGCACACAAGTTTGCCGGGGGGAAGGAGAAGATTGTGATGTGGACCAGGCGTCGTTCAAGCAAGTTTCGCCTTGCCGGGAAGAAAACGACAGAAAAGCTAAGTTGCCAAAGTTTGAGCAATTAGTTTTTAAATTTTTAAGTTATCTTCCTCGAACGACCCTGCTCTGTATGGAAAACCTGTGCGCGGAGGAACCAACTCGTAGCTAGTTGCGCCCTTACTTTGTTTCGAGTCCGCTCAACAACTTAAGTGTGCTGCAACTAGTCGCGACAAGGTTTCTTGTCGGAAGCGGCACCGCCAGCAGGCTGCTGACGTCCCGCACTCAGCGCTCGCGGCTCGGGTGCCTGCGCCGACAAGTTCCCTAAAAGCGTAGGGTATAAACATACAAAGGAAGGAATCTAGTAAAGGAAATAACGTAGCAATTGATAACAGAAGTAGAGTTATGTTACAAAATAACTTGTCGCAGCTCTAATAGATTGTTCTCGTAACATGATTAGCAGCGACAAGGAAAAAGAAGAAACGGGCGGCCTAGTCTACGCGATCGCCCTCAACCCTCTTGATCTCGCTCACCTTGTCCACAATGGGTGCGACAAGGGCCTTGAGCGCGTCCAGATCGGCATCCGGCGGCAAGGACTTGAGGACGTTGGCGAGGTTGAGGCCTGGATTGCGGAAGGCCACCTTCATCAGCACCTTCTGGAGAGCTCCTGTGCAGATCCTGCGCGACTCGTCGGCCAGCTGCTTTGGGATCCTCTCCCGGAGTCGCTGGAGTGCCGTCGCCACGCCCTTGAAGAACAGGCTGAGCTTGGCGCTGGGTTGGAGATGCTCGTCAGAAGGATACCCAAAGTCCTCCATCCCCAGCTGCGCCAGCTCCCCATCGATGACTGCGGTGATATTCACCAGACCCTCGGTCCAGTGCTCCACCGTCTCCCTAAATGAGTTCTGGGTAACGGCGATGCTCTCCAGCAGCGCCTTGTCGGCCTTGATCTTCTCCGACAAGGTCACCTCTCGTTCCTTGGCGGCGTCCAGCGTCTGAGTCAGCGTAGCCAGCTTCAACTCGAGATCCGCGTTGGAGTCCTTGGCGGCGCTGAGCTCCTTGTTCCTCTCAGCGAGAATACCCTGCAGCTCACCATGGGCGGCAGCATCCTTCTCGCGCTCACGCTTGAGCGCGGCAAGCTCCTCGCCGCTCTTCCTGATATTGGCCTCCAGCTGCGCCACCTTCGCCTCCAGCTCCTTCTCAGCGGCCTCTGCAGTTGCGGCAGCGTCCTTTGCTTCCTTGAGCGCCCCGCCAATCTCTTGCTCGCGCTCAGCAAGCTCCTCCTCGTAGCTGTCGAGGTTGGCCTTCCGCTGCACCAACTTGCCTTCTTGCGCGGACTGCTTCTCGGCAGCCAGCCTTTGTTCCTCCTCAGCTTCGACCTTCTCGAGAAGGAAGGTTGTGCGCTCCTCGGTGAGTCGCTCCCGCTCCTGTGCCAGGGACCGGAGAGCTTCTTGATTGAGGCCCCGGAGCTCCTCCGCGCATTTCTCCATATCGACTCCCGCCTTCGCGACAAGCGCTTCCCGGGAAGCCAGCTTGGCTTGTCGTGCACGGTAGAGTGACAGCAGCTTCCGCAGCAGCTGCTCCTCCTCAGGCTCGCCACTGCTGCTGCTTGGCGTATCGACCAACGACAGCCCGGCGGAGGCGAGCACCTCCTCATCGAAAGCTTCTCCTTCGACCGGCGCCCTGGAGCTCGACGCCCAGGGAAGCTTGATGAAGATACCGTCGCCGGCCTTCAAGTAGGCGCCGGGCTGGGGCTCTTCGGAGCCTGGCTCCACGGCAGCGGCGGAGGGATCGGTGGTCGGCGCAGCGCTTGGCGCTCCTGCGGCCTCAGGGCCGTTAGTGCGATCGCCCGACCCCTCGCCAGCTTCTGCGGCGGCAGCCTTGGCGGCCTCTTCGCCGGCGGGCTCATCAGCACCGGCCCCTCCTTCGTTGGCGGCGGCGTCGTCGTTGCTGCCACGCGCACCTTCCTCGCCGGCGTCCTCAGTCTCCATTGGCTCTGCAGCAGATGGATCTGAAGAACGAAGAAGGGAGAGAAATCAAACAAATATGTAAGAAGAAAATCAGAATAAGAAGAACCCAAGGGAAGTTTTTAGACAAGTGGATTACCTGTACCAAGATCTGCAGTTGCAGTCTCAGCCACCGCAGGGTCGTTGGTGCTGTCCCTTGCCGGAGAACTGCCCCTTGTCGGAGAGTTCTCCCTTGCCGGAGAGCGCTCCCTTGCCGGGGACTCCTCCCTTGGCGGCGTAGTCGAAGCAGATGGCACTTCGGGACCAGCTTCCGGGCGCTCCTGATGTGGCTGTTCTGCTCCTACACAAATCAACAAGCAAGATATCAGCAAAGGAAAAAGCACTCATGCGCGCCTGACAGCAGGAAGCAAACTATGAACTTACGCTGGGGGCTGCGCTGGGGGCTGCTTTGGGGAGTGGTTGCCGGATCTGTCAAGGTGGTCTCGGACACACCCCCTGTTGACACGGTGGGGTCATCCTCGATGACGATCACCGCGGCCTTGGCTCTCTTCGCCGCTCTCTGGGCCAGCGTCCTGAAAAGGAATAGGTTCAGATTGAAGCAAGTCAGATACAAGGCAAAAACAGCAAGAATTGAAGAACTACAAGAACACCAAAGAAACTTACTATTCTTCCTCCTCGTCGGAGCTGAGCGCGGAGAGATCGAAGTCCGGCTCCCCTCCGGTGCGGCGAGGCGGAGGAGTAGGATCCCTTGCCCGCTTGGCAGGGGCGGTGGCGGTGGACCGGGAAGATCCCGCTCCAGTCGCTGCAGCAGCGTGAGGTGCTCCCGCGGCAACATTGCTTGCCGCGGTAGAGCGTGTCGCACGGCTTGGCGGCTGTTGGCTCGTTTTCCGCACCGCTACGTCCCCGGCCCTGCGGAGACGCCTTCTTGGCGGGGCCGGGGGCTCCGCCTATGGCAAGCTGTCTGAGGGCTAAGGCTCTTCCTCACCGGCCTCGCTCGGCTCAGCTTCAGAGCCGGCAAGATCTTCCTCGCCGGCGAACTCCGCGCGCTCGGCAAGGTTTGCCGCCTCCGCCTCCTCCACGGTGAACCCGAACGCGCCCGCGGCAGCTGCTGCCGCAGCCTCTTCTGCCCTAGTGGCAATGCGCTGCAGCTCCGCGTCAGTGGTGTCACGGGTGAGGCTTTTCTGTTCGTCGGCGCGGATCGGCACTTCTACCAAGTCGTCGAAGAACGCTTGCACGACGTCATCCGCGGGTTCTTGCCAAGTTGGGGTGATTCCGTGTGAATCGCACAACGGCATCATCGCGCGGATCCGATCAAGCGACGAATTGTTGCACAGCGGAACGACGCTCCTCGGTAGTGTGAATGGATGTTGGGGATCTCGTTTGAACAACTCCAGGAGCATCGCATCCAGCTCCAGGACGGTGAAATTGAAGTTGAGGCCCGGCCGCAGCCTCGTGATGTCTGCCGAGTTCTTGAACTCCCAGGCGGGCCTCCCCCTCTCCTGCAGAGGGGCGATGCGGCGGCGAAGGAAATCTGCACCGACAGTGCCTACATTGAGCCCGGCAAGCCTGAGGCGAAGGATCCTGGTGATGGCGATCTTCAGCCTCTCGTCTTCCGGGGCCACGTTGCTCCAATCATTACCACGCACTATGGGGGCTTGGCGCACGGCAGTGAACGACTGTGGGTTCTCCTCGACGATCCAACACCACTCCGCTCTCCACTCCTCCCACTTGCTGCGGAGCAAACCCTCCAGATACGCTTCCTTCTTGCCGACTCTCGAGATCCAGGCGATCCCTCCGACAAGCGGCTCCCCTCTCTCGACCCGAGGCATGAAGAAGTGGCGGAAAAGGGCTACATTGGGATGGACCCCGACAAAGTTTTCGCACAAATGTGCGAAAACTGCCATGGTCAGAACGGCGTTGGGGGTGAAGTCAAGGAGGCGGAGCTCGTAGGTGTTCATTATGTCACAGAAGAACTCCGAGAAGGGCGGGCAGAGCCCACAATAGAAGAACAGCGCGAAGAATGGGTACCCGTTTGGAGCCAGTTTCTAAGCAGCGGCCGGGAGTACCCTCGTGGGCGGATGCGCTTGCATCTCCGTCGCCCAGAAGAGGTAGAAGTACTCCCTCAGCTCCTTCGCGCCGAGCTGGGGGGAGAAGATCGCCCGCTCCTTCCGCAGCGCCACGAGCCGCTGCGCCTCGACCGACTTCAAGCCCTTCCCCTTGTCGGCTTTTGGAGCCATGGCGGAAGTGGTGGGGGAGGTCGACGGCGTTGGTGATGCTGGTGGCAATGGGGGGCGGAGCGCTGCTCTCTCTCAGCTTGGAGAAGAAGGGGGGAGCGGCGGAGGTTTGTGAAGATGGAGTAGTAGCAACCAGCGAGGGGGAACGAACTGCCCCTGTTTCCTCTGCTTATAAAGAGGGACGGGGCGGACGTTTCGCCCTTCCGAGTAAAGAAACCACCCATGATCTCTCCCACGACGCCGCATTCAACGCGTGTCGTTAGGGGAGGGCGCGGTGGATACGGAGCAAGATTCGGCTTGTGTCACGACCGGGTTTTCTGGGTAATAAATTTCCAGAAAAGACTGTCGTTCTCATCAGCCCCAGGATTACTGTTAGCTGATGAGGCTCCAACTTGATACAGAAATTCCAAGCCAAATACAGAATATGTAGTACAAGACCATTCTGGCCTGTGGGTACAACCAATGGTTTCTAGTGATTGATGGCGGAAGCGGGTTGTGAAACATCTGTGTCTATGGGACTCCATTCCCCACGGGAACAGCTGACCAGGTTAAATTCCTATCTTCGCGAGGCTGCTATCTCCATAGCGTGGGTTCCGGGGCTGGCATCGCGTCGCTCCTCTCCATGCAGGGAAAATCTGGCCAAGACAATAGCCAGGGACAAGCCAGTGAGTACTTTGAATGTACTCGCAAACATTATGAACACAGGTATAATATAACAATGATGTGCTGAAAAAAATATTTTTTTATGCTCATGACGTCGTCCACAAAAGATAAGTAACTCTCGGATGCGTGCCAGCAAGCTATTTATAAAAATGCAATAACCTGATAGTATAAAAGAAATTTATGAAATAAATAACAAGTAATGCCACAGTCGGGCGTCTGAGCGACGCCACATAAAGGGCTTTTAAAGAAATGCCACAGTCGGGCGTCTGGGCGACGCCTCATAAAGGGCTTTAGAAGAAATGCCACAGTCGGCCGTCTGAGCGACGCCTCATAAAGGGCTTTTAAAAGAAATGCCACAGTCGGGCGTCTGAGCGACGCCTCATAAAGGGCTTTAAAAGAAATGCCACAGTCGGGCGTCTGAGCGACGCCTCATAAAAGGGCTTTAAAAGAAATGCCACAGTCGGGCGTCTGAGCGACGCCTTACAAAGGGCTTTAAAAGAAACAATCAAAGTGAATATCCCGGAGGTAGAACTATCCCAGAGATACACGATAATAACAGCAATATCATGGGTTAGTCAAATAATAATAATCATAGTTATCACCAGTCACAAGTAGTAATTCCATTTCTGGATTAATAGTTTCACCTCCGAAGACCGACACTAAGACCGATACTTGACCCATCCCAGACTGTAATCCTTAACCATGGACACGGCTATTCGAATAAGTTTATTCTCTGCAGAGGGTGTACTCTTTACCCACGAGTAACGGATTTCTTTAGTCCATCGGGACTAATTCCGTCTACGGTCTTTTTGTTGAAAACACACCTAACTTGCACACACCAGCTTATCACACACGTGTCTGGAATCACCCACGACACCTGTTAAGCAAACTCTAAGTGGGGAGGCTACAACCTCGCGTAGCATGGGATCAAATTTATATCGCGCGCTCTAAGGGGTGGCCTCCCCTCTCGGTCCCAACCGGAAACACCCATGCTCCCGGACCAGGTGGCCTGCCTACCAGTTACAACCAGTATCTTCCACCATGGCCTCTCTGTATGGTGTGTGCTAGAAAGAGGTTGACAACTTACTGAACTGTACTCTACTTGCTGTAGAGACGAGTGGTAGTACGAAACAAGTATGGGGGTTACTGGAATAAGACTCGATCTACGGTCGACTCAGGAGGTTTAAGTATTCCCTGCATGATTAGTATAACGAATATATTTCAACCAATACAATCAACACTCATTATATCTTACCATGCCATACCGGATATAACCGTCCCGACGGTGACCGGCGACAAACTCATGCCTACCCAAGGCAGAGGTTTTCCCGGTTCCTACCGGTATGCATGTAAGGCACATGAGGATGATAATCATCACAAGTGTGTTCTTTTCCAACAGCATGGAAAACAATAACATGCACCCATGCATATGATCATATCACATGAAATAACAAGTCTTTCGAAAGGCGGTGGTGTTATAAATGCATCAATGATTACTCCAAAAATTATTATGCCGGGGTTCAGAATTCTTGCCTTCAACGTGTGGAAAGGCATGGTGTTCTCCAAACTTTTGAAAGTTTTCTTCTCTTTCCCCAAAATCCTATTTGAAAAATATATTTGAATTAACACATATTTCAAAAACAGAACCAAAAAGTTGTTTGAAATTTTTTTAAATAAATCTTAAAATAAACTAGATCAAATTTGAAGAAGGTAGGAAAAAGAATCAACTCATTTGGATTTATATTTAAAAAGTTATAGCCAGTCAAAGTTCTGGTCAAAATCTGTTTTAAAATAAAACAGAAAAGAAAACGTTTCAGAAGGGAATACGTTTTCGGAGCGGGGAAAGCGTACTGGGGTTAATACGCCTTCACTTAACCGACGTGGATAGGCGCAGGGTCACTGACAGTGGGTCCAAGGGGCCCACTGGTCAGGTTTGACCAGTCTATCCCTCCCTCCTCTTCCTCTGCCCGAACGGAGGCGAGGCCACGGCGATCGCCGCCGGCGAACGGTGGCTCCCCGCGGGTTCCAGAGGGTCTGGATGGATCCGCGAGACTGAGGCGGTCTTCTCGGTGGTCGTTGGGTCGACAGGGGTGGAAGAAGTCGTCGGCGGTGAGCTTCGCGGTGGAGGGAGCTTCGGGAGCAAAGTGATTTTGTGGAGGAGATGGCTCCCGATCAAAATGAAGCAGGGGAACGAGTTCACAGGAGGATGAGAAGGTTCCTGGTGAAGAGAACGGAGAGGGGGAGGTACTGGAGGTGCCGGATTGGCCGGGGCGGTGGCGGCGGCAGGAGTTGCCGGAGACGAGGAAGGAGACCTCCCCGGGTCGAATGCGAGGCAGGGGAGCGCCATGGGGGTAGCATGAGGTCGCGTGCGTGCTCAGAGGGGCTCGGGGTGTCCATTTATAGTGCGACGAGGTTGGTTCCGCGGCGGTGGATAAGGGCGGCCGGCGAACCGCCGTTCTGTAGCTGCAGGGGAACGTGGCGGCGACGAGAGCTAGGCGACACCCTTGTGGATGAGCTCGCACTGCTCCAGGGGCCAGGTGGCGAGCGGGCGAGGCTTGGGCGGCGCTACCCGTGGCAGAGGCGCACTGCCGACGCCGGAGTGCCGCCAAGAACGCCCTGGCGGCGGCGCTGTAGCGTGCCAGGGTGGTTTGGCGCGATGCTGCGAGGCGGGGAGCGCGTGGCGAGGTTCTGCAGAGCGGGCCAAAGCCGTGGTGGCCAGCGTGTCGGCTCGGCCGCGTGGCTGCAATACGCGTGCTCTGGGCTTGGTTGGAGCTGGGATTTAGCAGGGTGGGGTTATAGTCTAAGGCAAAACCATTGGACAAGCTGGTATGATCCAAGGTTCAAGGTCACAATGCAAAGACAAAATCATGTCAAAACTGGCCATGCACACCAGGTGTTTGACAAAATGCCAAGGGAACTTAGGCATTTCTTGGAGTGGCCAAAATCTCCAGATCAGTGTCTCTGTGGATGAAAGAGAGAGTGGTGATGTTAGTTGGACAAAAGAAGAAACTTGTTAGTGCAAGTTTTACAAAACTTCAATTCTGGACAGGAAATAAATGACATTATTCCATGAACCAAAAATGATCTAAATGGTGCATGCTCCTGGACTTAAGGGTTTAACATGGGGGACTACAAGTAGGAGAAATAGTTAAGGGTATAGGAGCAACTAAAATGGTGGTTGCTGTACAAATCCTCAAGTTGGTCCTGAATGGAAATGAGGTTGATTCACTCAAATTTTTCAAAGAACATAATTAGTTTTTTGCACAAAGAGGGATAACAGGCTCCTACTGACCTCCCTTAATTTTGGTAGAAGTTTTAAATGAATACTCAAATAGGTTGTAGTGCAAAATGCACTCTGGACCAGAGAAGAAAAATTGAGAGTAGGGCTCAAAATATTTAGTGAATGAAATATATTTTTGCATAAAAGTGATTTAAAAACATCACATGACATCTCCAAATTTTTGTGGAAATTTTAAGTGAATCTATCAAATGGTTGTAGTTCAAATATGGCCATTTAATCTTGAAAAAACTATTTTCATGAAAGTAAAGATCAAGCAATTAAGTTAGTTAATTAGTTATACTGATAAAAGGAAAGTTTTTCTTGAGAGGTTAAACAAGTCCAATAACATATTTGAAAAGTTTTCTCTTTGGGAAAAACTCATCATAACAGGGAAGGAAATGATTTAAAAAAAATCAAAATGGAGCTCAGAAATCCAAAGTTTTAATTCCTGAAAAAAAATTAATAAAACAAGGCCAAAATTTTGGGGTATCACAATACTATCCCCCTTAAGAAAAATCTCGTCCTCGAGATTTGCTGAAAGCGGTGTTAAGAGAATATTTACGCAATAAAGATGTAGCTACAGTGAGAGGGCAATAAGTGGTGAAAAACCACCGTGTGAAAACTGGTGCTGCGCGGAAAAGTCTACGGTCCGAGACAAAAACGGGCGATTTCTACGCTGGATATAAATTTAGGATAACTCCTAAATTTAGATATACGCTGATCGCACCCGAGAGCATAGTGCTCTCTCTGGCTGACAGGTGGACCCGGGGTCCACTATCAGTCTCCTCTTCTTCTCCCTCTGGACCTTTCTTCCTCCTCTCTCCCGCGCGCTTTCTCCACCGGCGACGCCTAGTGTGTAGGGCATCTAGGCCGTACCGTGGTAGTGCGCGGCGTGCTAGCTGCTGGTGCAGCATGCACTCACCTCGCGGGCCAGTGCGCTATCGGCACTGCTCGTGGATTCGACTCCGAACACCGGCGATCGGCGACGAGCGGCGTTGGTGGACTTCGCCCACCGTACACCGAGCTCGAGCTATAAAAACGGCCGGGGTGCCTCTCTCTTCCTCCTTACACCTGGCCTCACTTCTCCTCCTCCTTATTTCTCCGCTACTGCTTACAGAAGCTCGGTCGAGGCTCTAATGGCGGAGGCGATGCCGGACTGGTTTGTGATCCTGATATGCGGAGGGCTGGCGACACTGCTGGGGCTCTCTGTGCTCCTGTGCGCGATGATCTTCGACGAGTATCGCGATGCTGCGGCTCGGGTGTTGGCTCTCCGTGATGGTGATCATGCGGAGTAGATGAAGTATGCCGGGTGCTTACTGTTGTTAGGGGGTGATTAGCTGGAAGTAACACCGTTGCAAAGTTTTTCAAACAGTGTATGTGTCCGTATGATTATGGATGTGAGTCTGCTCGTGGTGCTGAGTGAAATTAAATAATCCACGCCGTGAGAAAGTGTAGATGTAGCAACTCAGAGAAAAGAAAATCTCACTCCAGGGTTTCGCGAGGGGAAAAACAGTTACTTTAAAGGAGCGTAAACCACAACAAAACTACACACATGAGCAGAAGCCAAATAATTAACTTGCCGTACAAACTCAGGGTATCACGCATAAGTCACATACATAAATAAATGCTGCAAGGAACAAATACAATAGTGACGTCTAAAATGAAAACGGTAACTGGACGGGGTCCTGATAAAATGTCTCTGGTAAAGGAATACACTCCTCTTCTATTGGAGGAAGTGGATTGACCAGTCGATGAATGCGTCTCTCCGGGTCGGGTCTCAGTGGTCTGCCGATGGCAATCTGAGGATTTAAATCTGCGAGGCTCTGGAGATAATCCATCACCCGCTGGTTTAAATGCTCTTGAGCAATGATGTACTGGATAAGGTTGGCCAGAACTAGGTCTCTCTCAATCCGCCCACCGGGAAAAGACGTTATTTCTCCGGGTGCTGCACGACTTGGAAAGTAATAATATCCTCGTTCGCGGGCATAGGGTACTGCGGATCGAAGACAAGCAATCACTTCTTTCGCAGCAGCTTCTATGGCCAAGTGTGGGGTTGGCATAGATTTCTCCACGAAGGAAACTTCTATTGGATCTTGGTTGGGGTCTACAGGAGGAATATGTACTACTGCCCAATATTCCGAGGTGGATGGGGTGATCCTTGATTTGAACAGCTCGTACTGGGGTCGCTGGGTAGAACCCATGGTACTGCGGGTAAAATCCCACAATAATTTGACAAAGCTACCTGGGGTTGCATCTGGGGTTCTGAGATGAATGCAGGGGTTCGGCATGACAGGAAGAAGCGTGAGTGTTGTGCACAAAGTGAGGGTTGCTGGGTAAGGTCACAAGGTGGCCTTTATATAGCAAAGGAGCCGGATCGTTTTACCGTGGCGAAAAGTAATAAATCTGCCAGTTTGGCTCCAAAGGTCAGGTCAGTGTCAGAGATACACATATATCATAAAGAGATGTGTTACTGTGGTTGTTGTCGGGCTGGTTTTGGTAGTTGTGCCCGGAAGAATATGCAGCTATGCGCTGACCAAACAGGCAAGGCTATTATTAAAACAGAGGCACAAAGACAGGCTGCGTTAATATAAGCGGTCGCATGATTACAAAGGGAGGATACATTGAAACTTGGTACTACTCATACGGCTCAGTCTACCTCGTCTATGTCTAAACGGGCGTGCCTGGCGGATGTCGAGGCTTCTCCACGTGTCTCTCTGCCGGGATTAGTCGGAGATGGCGGAGGAACTGCAGGGTCGGGGTAGTGAGAATGACCATTGCGGGGATTGTTGGCCACAACCCCGTTGGAGTGTGCTCCCAATATGCTACGAAGCACTTCTGGGGTTATCGCAGCACCTTGGCCGATGGCTGGGGCAGATCTCGGGGTCTCGATCGGTTGTACAAACAGCACGACTGGGTTGTTGGTGTTGGGCTCGTTTTCTTCTCTCGCCGGGGCTCGACGAACCAGCTCTCCACGAGCTGCTATTAGATCAATGGTGATCTGGTCGAACAGTGCCTCTAGTGCACTTACATAGCGCACTAGGTGCAACAATGCGGGGTCCGTCTCGTGGTCTCCATTGGCGACTTGGGGTGGTCTACCATACCCTTCTCGTCTGGGGTAGTAGTGGAACGAGCGACAGTTAACTCTGGGCGACAAGTGCCTGAGATGAACTATAGCCTCTCGAGCGGCTAGCTGGATGGCTTGTGGCTCAAAGGAAGTTGTTCTTCCGGTGAACCGGTAGGGGCGCTCGGGTGCTAGACCCCTACCGTAAATGTGCACAGTGGCCCAGAATTGACGGTCTTCACCGCTCATGGGTCCTTGATACACAACATATTCTGGTGGCTCCTCTAACGCGTAGGCACGACGGGTGAGGTTTGCGAGGATGGTCACAAAACCTCCAAGGTTGGTTGCTGTGGTTTCGTTGTGCACTATAGGTCCAGGCATTGTGGCTCGGTTTGGGGGGTAGCGGCTGTGCTGTGCTGGGTTGAGGCTAGCGCGCCCTTTTTATAGGGAAAAGGGGACGGAATCTTCCTTCGCACGCTTGCAAGAAAAGACTATTTAGGGGCCGGTCACTGGCGCATGAGTGACAGGTTAGGTTGATAGGTTGGGCACCGACTGCCAAAAGGTGTTGGGTCACTGTGTGGCTATCTTGCACGAGAAGCTTGGCTGGTGTTTGGCTATGGTCTAGTGGGTTGGTTTGCCTAAGTTTATTGACCTGGCTAGGATAGGATTAGCCAATGGTCAGCCTGGCTCTGATACCAAGCCTGTCACGACCGGGTTTTCTGGGTAATAAAATTCCAGAAAAGACTGTCGTTCTCATTAGCCCCAGGATTACTGTTAGCTGATGAGGCTCCAACTTGATACAGAAATTCCAAGCCAAATACAGAATATGTAGTACAAGACCATTCTGGCCTGTGGGTACAACCAATGGTTTCTAGTGATTGATGGCGGAAGCGGGTTGTGAAACATCTGTGTCTATGGGACTCCATTCCCCACGGGAACAGCTGACCAGGTTAAATTCCTATCTTCGCGAGGCTGCTATCTCCATAGTGTGGGTTCCGGGGCTGGCATCGCGTCGCTCCTCTCTGTGCAGGGAAAATCTGGCCAAGACAATAGCCAGGGACAAGCCAGTGAGTACTTTGAATGTACTCGCAAACATTATGAACACAGGTATAATATAACAATGATGTGCTAAAAAAAATATTTTTTTTATGCTCATGACGTCGGCCACAAAAGATAAGTAACTCTCGGATGCGTGCAAGCAAGCTATTTATAAAAATGCAATAACCTGATAGTATAAAAGAAATTTATGAAATAAATAACAAGTAATGCCACAGTCGGGCGTCTGAGCGACGCCACATAAAGGGCTTTTAAAGAAATGCCACAGTCGGGCGTCTGGGCGACGCCTCATAAAGGGCTTTAAAAGAAATGCCACAGTCGAGCGTCTGAGCGACGCCTCATAAAAGGGCTTTAAAAGAAATGCCACAGTCGGGCGTCTGAGCGACGCCTCATAAAGGGCTTTAAAAGAAACAATCAAAGTGAATATCCCGGAGGTAGAACTATCCCAGAGATACACGATAATAACAGCAATATCATGGGTTAGTCAAATAATAATAATCATAGTTATCACCAGTCACAAGTAGTAATTCCATTTCTGGATTAATAGTTTCACCTCCGAAGACCGACACTAAGACCGATACTTGACCCATCCCAGACTGTAATCCTTAACCATGGACACGGCTATTCGAATAAGTTTATTCTCTGCAGAGGGTGTACTCTTTACCCACGAGGAACGGATTTCTTTAGTCCATCGGGACTAATTCCGTCTACGGTCTTTTTGTTGAAAACACACCTAACTTGCACACACCAGCTTATCACACACGTGTCTGGAATCACCCACGACACCTGTTAAGCAAACTCTAAGTGGGGAGGCTACAACCTCGCGTAGCATGGTATCAAATTTATATCGCGCGCTCTAAGGGGTGGCCTCCCCTCTCGGTCCCAACCGGAAACACCCATGCTCCCGGACCAGGTGGCCTGCCTACCAGTTACAACCAGTATCTTCCACCATGGCCTCTCTGTACGGTGTGTGCTAGAAAGAGGTTGACAACTTACTGAACCGTACTCTACTTGCTGTAGAGACGAGTGGTAGTACGAAACAAGTATGGGGGTTACTGGAATAAGACTCGATCTACGGTCGACTCAGGAGGTTTAAGTATTCCCTGCATGATTAGTATAACGAATATATTTCAACCAATACAATCAACACTCATTATATCTTACCATGCCATACCGGATATAACCGTCCCGACGGTGACCGGCGACAAACTCATGCCTACCCAAGGCAGAGGTTTTCCCGGTTCCTACCGGTATGCATGTAAGGCACATGAGGATGATAATAACATGCACCCATGCATATGATCATATCACATGAAATAACAAGTCTTTCGAAAGGCGGTGGTGTTATAAATGCATCAATGATTACTCCAAAAATTATTATGCCGGGGTTCAGAATGCTTGCCTTCAACGTGTGGAAAGGCATGGTGTTCTCCAAACTTTTGAAAGTTTTCTTCTCTTTCCCCAAAATCCTATTTGAAAAGTATATTTGAATTAACACATATTTCAAAAACAGAACCAAAAAGTTGTTTGAAATTTTTTTAAATAAATCTTAAAATAAACTAGATCAAATTTGAAGAAGGTAGGAAAAAGAATCAACTCATTTGGATTTATATTTAAAAAGTTATAGCCAGTCAAAGTTCTGGTCAAAATCTGTTTTAAAATAAAACAGAAAAGAAAACGTTTCGGAAGGGAATACGTTTTCGGAGCGGGGAAAGCGTACTGGGGTTAATACGCCTTCACTTAACCGACATGGATAGGCGCAGGGTCACTGACAGTGGGTCCAAGGGGCCCACTGGTCAGGTTTGACCAGTCTATCCCTCCCTCCTCTTCCTCTGCCCGAACGGAGGCGAGGCCACGGCGATCGCCGCCGGCGAACGGTGGCTCCCCGCGGGTTCCAGAGGGTCTGGATGGATCCGCGAGACTGAGGCGGTCTTCTCGGTGGTCGTTGGGTCGACAGGGGTGGAAGAAGTCGTCGGCGGTGAGCTTCGCGGCGGAGGGAGCTTCGGGAGCAAAGTGATTTTGTGGAGGAGATGGCTCCCGATCAAAATGAAGCAGGGGAACGAGTTCACAGGAGGATGAGAAGGTTCCTAGTGAAGAGAACGGAGAGGGGGAGGTACTGGAGGTGCCGGATTGGCCGGGGCGGTGGCGGCGGCAGGAGTTGCCAGAGACGAGGAAGGAGACCTCCCCGGGTCGAATGCGAGGCAGGGGAGCGCCATGGGGGTAGCATGAGGTCGCGTGCGTGCTCAGAGGGGCTCGGGGTGTCCATTTATAGTGCGACGAGGTTGGTTCCGCGGCGGTGGATAAGGGCGGCCGGCGAACCGCCGTTCTGTAGCTGCAGGGGAACGTGGCGGCGACGAGAGCTAGGCGACACCCTTGTGGATGAGCTCGCACTGCTCCAGGGGCCAGGTGGCAAGCGGGCAAGGCTTGGGCGGCGCTGCCCGTGGCAGAGGCGCACTGCCGACGCCGGAGTGCCGCCAAGAACGCCCTGGCGGCGGTGCTGTAGCGTGCCAGGGTGGTTTGGCGCGATGCTGCGAGGCGGGGAGCGCGTGGCGAGGTTCTGCAGAGCGGGCCAAAGCCGTGGTGGCCAGCGTGTCGGCTCGGCCGCGTGGCTGCAATACGCGCGCTCTGGGCGCGTCCAGTGCACGCACTGAATGTGCTCGACGAAATGCCATGGCACTCCAGAGCGCTTGGTTGGAGCTGGGATTTAGCAGGGTGGGGTTATAGTCTAAGGCAAAACCATTGGACAAGCTGGTATGATCCAAGGTTCAAGGTCACAATGCAAAGACAAAATCATGTCAAAACTGGCCATGCACACCAGGTGTTTGACAAAATGCCAAGGGAACTTAGGCATTTCTTGGAGTGGCCAAAATCTCCAGATCAGTGTCTCTGTGGATGAAAGAGAGAGTGGTGATGTTAGTTGGACAAAAGAAGAAACTTGTTAGTGCAAGTTTTACAAAACTTCAATTCTGGACAGGAAATAAATGACATTATTCCATGAACCAAAAATGATCTAAATGGTGCATGCTCCTGGACTTAAGGGTTTAACATGGGGGACTACAAGTAGGAGAAATAGTTAAGGGTATAGGAGCAACTAAAATGGTGGTTGCTGTACAAATCCTCAAGTTGGTCCTGAATGGAAATGAGGTTGATTCACTCAAATTTTTCAAAGAACATAATTAGTTTTTTGCACAAAGAGGGATAACAGGCTCCTACTGACCTCCCTTAATTTTGGTAGAAGTTTTAAATGAATACTCAAATAGGTTGTAGTGCAAAATGCACTCTGGACCAGAGAAGAAAAATTGAGAGTAGGGCTCAAAATATTTAGTGAATGAAATATATTTTTGCATAAAAGTGATTTAAAAACATCACATGACATCTCCAAATTTTTGTGGAAATTTTAAGTGAATCTATCAAATGGTTGTAGTTCAAATATGGCCATTTAACCTTGAAAAAACTATTTTCAAGAAAGTAAAGATCAAGCAATTAAGTTAGTTAATTAGTTATACTGATAAAAGGAAAGTTTTTCTTGAGGGGTTAAACAAGTCCAATAACATATTTGAAAAGTTTTCTCTTTGGGAAAAACTCATCATAACAGGGAAGGAAATGATTTAAAAAAAATCAAAATGGAGCTCAGAAATCCAAAGTTTTAATTCCTGAAAAAAAATTTAATAAAACAAGGCCAAAATTTTGGGGTGTCACAGCGTGGCCCAGGCCACGTGTGCCCATGCCCTGTCTTGGGCCTGGCCCAACAGCGCTCGGCACCGTGTATGGCCCAGGCCCGGGGGCTCCTGTCAGTGTACTGGAATAGGGGTACCCTAGTACCCCGAACTTGTGCACGGGCAGTCGCAGCACCCCGCGGCAAGGCTTGCCGGGCGACCGCCAAGGTCCTCCGTGGTTCCCTTGGAGCCATTCAAGAACAAAGTATTTAAACCAAGGAGACAAGGCCCCGACAAGAGGAGCTTGCCGGGAAGGCCAACCAAGGCATCCCAAGGAACTTGCCGCGACGCGCCTCGCGTCTCGGCAAGGCGACAAGGCCCCGGCAAGAGGAGCTTGCCGGGAAGACTAACCAAAGCATCTCAAGGCCCGGGGAGCGACAAGCTTCCGGGCCCGACAAGACAACGGCCGCGGCAAGGCGCTTGCTGCGGCAGGCGGCCACTCTGTGCCCACGCTCCAGCGCATCCACCAACGTGTCGCTCCTGGGGCCTTTCCAGGCGCGCGTGGCGGATGGCTATGCAGCCAGCGGTGCGCAGTGGCATGCGAAGCTGACAAGATCGCCATCGTGGCGAGCCGTGGCGCCCCTGACGGTCCTTTTCTGCACTGTTTGGGCTACACAGATGGGCATTTAATGCCCTTGTCCCCTGCCGTCAGGGTTAGGTAGGATACAGTGCTCAAGTAACTGTACCAACCACCTCGCTTTTTACATTTGTACCCTTCTCTGCGTTTCCACCTGTCGGTGACCCCTTTAGCATATAAAAGGAGGCCCATGCGCAACGTAGAGGAGGTTCGACTCATTCGTAAGCCAGAAAACACTTTGCTCTCTCTCTCGAGCAAGAGCACAAGATAATCAAACAAGCAGCAGTAGGAGTGTTATCTCTCCGGAGAGCTCCGAAGCTGGGTAAACTGCTCGTGTGCTTCGCCTCGATCTGCTCTTCGTGCGACCTCCGCCCCCCGCCGAACCGAAAGGGGCTCGGTCCGCCGGCCCCATAGGTGTCCGTGGATCAGTTTCCCCGACACCTTGTCCATGTGTTGGCTGTAAGAATAATCACAATTACTCTAAGTCAAGAACCATTCACATCCACCTGTTTGAGTCCGGTTTCATGCCCTACTATAATGTTTGGACCAAGCACGGAGAAAGAGGGGTTACAATGGAAGACAATGAAGAAGAAGTGGACGATGATAGCTATCCTGGCCATGGGTTCCCTGAATATGATGATACAACAATGGGGGAAGAAGCTGAGACGGCAATGCGGGAAGAAGCTGAGCCGACAATGCAAGAAGAAGCTGAAGAAGAGGCATCAGATGAGCCCGCTGATGATCTAGGTTGGGCCATTGCCGATGCAAAGAGAAATTGCGCAAGTGAAATGGAGAAGAAGAAGTTGCAGCGCATGTTAGAGGATCACAAGAAATTGTTTTACCCGAATTGCAAAGCTGACAAGAAAAAGTTGGGCACCACACTGGAATTGCTGCCATGGAAGGCAGAGAATGGTGTATCTGACAAGGGATTTGGGAAGTTGCTGGTAATGATAAAGAATATGCTTCCAAAGGGCAACGAATTGCCCGAGAGTACATATGAAGCAAAGAAGGTTGTCTGCCCTCTAGGGTTAGAGCTGCAGAAGATACATGCATGCCCTAATGACTGCATGCTCTACCGCGGTGAGTACAAGGATTTGAACATCTGCCCAATATGTGGTGCATTGCGCTATAAGATCAACCGCGATGACCCTGGTGATGTCGAGGGCGAGCGCCCCAGGAAAATGATTCCTGTCAAGGTGATGTAGTATGCTCCTATAATACCACGATTGAAACGTTTCTTCCAAAACAAAGAGCATGGCAAGGCGATGCGATGGCACAGAGAAGACCGTAAGAAAGACGGAAAGTTGAGAGTACCCGCTGACGGGTCGTAGTGGAGAAAAATCGAGAGAAAGTACAGGGAGGAGTTTGCAGGTGACGCAAGGAACGTATGGTTTGGTCTAAGCGCAGATGGCATTAATCCTTTCGCGGAGCAGAGCAAGAACCATGGCACATGGCCTGTGACTCTATGTATGTATAACCTTCCTCCTTGGTTGTGCATGAAGTGGATGTTCATTATGATGCCAGTGCTCATCCAAGGCCCTAAGCAACCCGACAACGACATTGATGTGTACCTAAGGCCATTAGTTGAAGAACTCTTGCACCCGTGGAATGGAAAAGATGTACGTGCATGGGATGAGCACGGACAGGAAGAATTCGACCTAAAGGCGTTGATGTTCGTGACCATCAATGATTGGCCTGCTCTCAGTAACCTTTCACGACAGACAAACGAGGGATACCATGCATGCACGCACTGTTTGGATGATACCGACAGTATATATTTGGATAATTGTAGGAAGAATGTGTACCTGGGACATCGTCGATTTCTTCCGCGCAGGCATCCCGTAAGAAAGAAAGGCAAGCATTTCAAAGGTGAGGCGGATCACCGGACGAAGCCTTGCCACCGTACTGGTGCTGATGTACATGATATGGTCAAGGATTTGAACGTAGTCTTTGGAAAGGGTCCTTGTAGACAACCTGTTCCGAATGACGCTGATGGACGCGCATCAATGTGGAAGAAGAAATCTATATTTTGGGACCTTCCCTATTGGAAAGTCCTAGAGGCCCGCTCCACAATCAACGTGATGCACGTGACGAAGAATCTTTGTGTGACCCCGCTTGGCTTCTTGGACATGTATGGGAAGACAAAAGATACACCGGAGGCACGGGAGGACCAGCAACGTATGCACGGAAAAGACGGCATACATCAGGGTCATGCCAGCTACGCTATTACCAAAGAAGAGAAGGAAATCTTCTTTGAATGCTTGCTCAGTATTAAGGTACCGTCTGGCTTCTCATCGAATATAAAGGGAATAATAAATATGGCAGAGAAAAAGTTCCAGAACCTAAAGTCTCATGACTGACACGTGATTATGACGCAACTACTTCCGGTTGCATTCAGGGGGCTTCTACTGGAAAATGTTCGATTATCCATTGTGAAGCTATGTGCATTCCTCAATGCAATCTCTGAGAAGGTAATCGATCCAGAAATAATACCAAGGTTAGAGAATGATTTGGTGCAATGTCTTGTCAGTTTCCAGTTGGTGTTCCCACCATCCTTCTTCAACATCATCACACACGTCCTAGTTCACCTATGCGAAGAGATTAACGTTTTGGGTCCTGTATTTCTACACAATATGTTCCCCTTTGAGAGGTTCATGGGAGTCTGAAAGAAATATGTTCATAACCGTGCTAGGCCAGAAGGAAGGATCTCCAAGGGCCATGAAAATGACGAGGTCATTGAGTTTTGTATTGACTTTATTCCTGACCTTAAGCCGATTGGTGTTCCTGAATCGCGGCATAAGGGAAGACTGGATGGAAAAGGCACGCTAGGAGGGGATCAAATAATATGTATGGACGGGCATTCTCTCACTCAAGCACACTACACAGTTCTACAGAATTCCGCCTTGGTGGCTCCGTATATGGAGGAACACAAGAATTTTCTACGCTCGAAACACCCGGAGCAGTCTGACGATTGGATTACACGTGAACAAACAGGGACTTTCGCCGCCTGGTTGCAGACACGTGCCATGCATGACGCCGCTATTGAAGAAGACTTGTACTTGCTGTCCCAGTTACCATCTTCGAATAGAATAACTTTCAAAGGGTACGAGATAAATGGGAATACATTTTACACGACCGCCCAAGATAAGAAGAGCACCAACCAAAACAGCGGTGTCCGCTTTGATGCAGCAACCAAGACGGGAAAGGAAACTTATTATGGTTACATAGGGGACATATGGGAACTTGACTACGGACGTGGTTTGAAGGTCCCTTTGTTTCGGTGCAAATGGATCAATATTACATGAGGCGGGGTAACGGAAGACACGAAGTACAGAATGACAATAGTGGATCTCAACAATCTTGCATATGAAGACGAACCATTCGTCCTAGCCAATATGTGGCACATGTTTTCTATGTGAAGGACATGTTTACCAAGCCGAGAAAAAGAAAATATAAGGAAGCGAATGCATCATCCGATGACCAAAGCGCCACATAGTTCTTTCTGGTAAAATAAACATCGTGGTAGTGAATGACAAGACAGACATGTCAGAAGATTATGAAAAGTTTGATGAAATTGCTCCATTCACAGTGAATATTAACCCGAGCATCCAGTTAAATGATGAAGATTGTCCATGGTTACGGTGCAAAGGGACACACGCGAAGAAAAAGTTGCACACCCAAAGATCTGGGATGTGATCAGCTTCAGTGCCATCACTTTCTTCTGTGTTACACAACAACACTACAGGAAACAGCTAGTTTGCCGTCAGTGAGCATCTTTGCCGTCAGCTTTTCATCGGGGTAGATGGCAAAGAGCACTTTTGTCATCAGCTGCTGTCGGCAAAGAATGACTGACGACAAAGAAAACTTTGCCGTCTACGATTTTTATTACAGACGGCAAAGAAAAGTTTGCCGTCTATGCTTTTTATTACAGATGGCAAAGAAAACTTTGTCGTATGCGGTTTTTATTATAGACGGCAAAGAGCTACTTTGCCGTCTGTAAAGAAAACCGCATACGCCAAATAACTTTGCTATCTGCGGTTTTTATTACAAACGGCAAAGTAAGACTTTTGCCGTCTGTAATAAAAATGGCAGATGGCAAAGAAGAAACACACCTCACGGATCGATCTCCCGGATCAATGAGGTGGCACGATCCACGCCCCACGCTGTATCTCTCTCCCACACCCCCACCACGTTCTCTCTCTGTCCCCAAGTTCTCTCTTCCTCAGCCGACCCCACCACGTCTCTCTCCCTTATCCCGCAGATGCACTAACTCTCTCTGTCTATGCATCTCTCTCTCCCGTAACTCCCCAGCAGCCCCGCCACAGTCGCCGCCGGCCACCCTGGCGCCCAGCCACGCTTCCTTCAAACGCCCCGTCCTCTCTCCTCCCTCAAGCCGGCCCTGTACCCCGTCCCCGTCGAGCCAGCCTCGTCCCTCGTCGCCATGGAAGCCGCCGCCGGCCTCCTGCCTTGCGGCGCCGCCCGCTTCCCAACGCCCCACGCCGGAGGCCTCACGCTGCCGCCTGCTCCCCAGCTCAGGCCGACAAGCCGCACGGCCCCTTCCCTCTAGCGCCTCCTCTCTCTAATGCCTCCTCCCTCCAATGCCTCCTCTCTCCGGCGAGCAGCACGACACAGACAACATGAACTGCACGGGCGGTAAGGCGCAGGCCGGCGAGCAGTGTGGCTTCCTCACTCCGGCGACCAGCGCGGGTGGCGTGGGTTCCTCCCTCCATCGCCTCCTCACACCGAAGAGCAGCGCAGGCGGCGTGGCGCGGGCCGATGAGCGACACAGCCTCCTCACTCTGACGAGCAGCGCGGGTCACGTGGCACTGGCTCCTCCCTCTGGAAAGTAGCGCGACTTTCTCCTTCCGGCGCCTCCTCACTCTGGCGTGGCCTCCATCTAGCATGGCCTCCCTCCAGCAGCGGCACTTTTCTCCGGTGAGGTCGTGTGCGGCCGATAGCTCTTCTCCGGTGAGGTCGCCGTGGTGAGCAGCTTGGCTGTTGGGCGCGTGCGGGTGCCAAAAATCTCTGCTCCGGCAAGCTTTGGACTAGATGATGTGGCCATGCGGTGAAAAGACTGTTGGCACAATTTTTTAATAAAAAAGAATGCTTTGCCGTCTGTGATGTTTCTGCCTAACGGCAAAGAAGTAGTCTGGCTGACGGCAAAACACTGACGCCGTCCGTCAGGGCGCGTGTCTATTAGGTTGCTTTTCTTTATCGTCTGGATGGTCTTGTTGACGGCAAACAATATAGACTGAGGGCAAAATCTTCGCCGTCATAAAAAAATAGCATACGGCAAAGTATTCTTTGCCGATTTATCTTTCCCGTCTGACTTTGCCGTCTACTTCCTGACGGCAAACTCTTTGCCGTATGTATTTACGTCTTTGCCGTCTGTGATCCACAGACGGCAAATTACTTGTTTCCTGTAATGCAACGAGGGAATCTTTGTAATAGATAGGGTACTTATGTGTTTTGGCATTTGAAAGCGAAGAAATTTTATGTGCAAACAAATTCTTTCATGCATTTACTGATTTTTTCAGCTAAATGACCCTGAAATTGAAAAACACTTCAAATGAACTACTAAAAGGTTGAAAGTTGGCATGGTATCATAATTTCACCCACATAGCATGTGCAAAAAAGTAGAGAGGGTGACGGCAAAAACTGGATGCACTTAAATGGCCAATCTCTTTCGATGTATTGGGGTTTCAGACAAAAACTCATCTGTTACAAAGGCATTTCATTTTTTTAAATAACCTAAGTATTACCAAATTGAATATAATGATAAAACACACTAATATTAAACATAAGAAAAAAGAATCACTGAAAAATTCTATTTTTAAAGTTAAGTTATTCACAAACTAGTGGTTCATACAAATTTCAAATAATTCAAAATTTAAACTATTCAAATTTGAAAACTACCGGCAGTAACAGAAACTTTGTAATTTTTTGTACCTAAAGCAAAAATATTCACAAAGAAACTCTAAATGCAGCAAAAACAACTCAAAAAAAATAAAAAAATAAATAAAACAGAAAAGAAGAAAAGAAGAAAAAAAACCCCGCCTACTGGGCCATAGCGGCCTGCATACGACTAGACACCCAAGCTCTAGTTAGGCCACGATGCAGGCCCTCTAGCCCAGTAGGCCAAATAGGGCATCACAGTAGAGGTAGGCCCAGAAGGCCTGCTTTAGAGAGGAGCTCGAGATAGCGGTGGCCGCAGGGATTATAAGCAGGTGCGAGCGCCCCTCGGCTAGCGTGGCGGGACTAAACTTCTGTGCACCTCGCCTGGCAGCGCACCACCTTTATTACCGGGTTGTAACGCCCCGAGTCCGATGTGCAAGGTGTCTTCCAGTTTTTCACCGTAGTTGTCATGTCATTTGCTTGCGTGTTGTATTTTTCCATGTCATCATCTGCATGTTTTTCAAAACTTGCATCAGTTCGGGTTCCCCCGGTTCTCTCCGTTGTCCATTCCGAGCCCCTTTCACACTCGCACACGCCCGTTGCACCTCTCAGTCCTTGTTTTGTGAGCCACAGAAAAACATTCTCGGAATGGGCCGAGATTTTCCTAGTGGCCTTGATATATCACTGGTAGACCGCCCGTCAAATTTCGTTCAATTTGGAGGTCGTTTGATGCCCCAACGGTTAACCGAGTTAACCGAAGCCCCTCTCTCTTTGCAGCCCAGCACCCCTTCACCACAACCCACTAGCCCATCCAAAACCCCTCCATGCTCTCTGCCGTTCAATCACGATCGTGTGGGCGAAAACCGCACCTCATTTGGACACTCCTAACTCCCTCTACCTATAAATAGGTGCCTCCCCCCGAAATCTTGTAGTCAAACCCTAGCCCCCTTCCCCTCGCGCTGCCGGACATTTCCCCCGCCACCGACGGACATGTCCGCCGCCACCGCCCAGCCTCTCCCGCGCTGACACATGTCCGCGACGCCACCCGCCACCGCAGGCCCGCCGCGGGCCTAGATCTGGGCCTCCCCGGCCCGGGTCGCTGCGCTGCCGACTCTCGCGGGGTCCCGCGCCCCGCCGCCCTTTGCCGCCCCGCGCCGCTGCCTGGCTCCCTCGCCGCTGGTGCGCCTCCCCGTTGCTGGTGCGCGCCGCCCCACGTCCGAGGCTCTCTCGCCGGAGCCCGCTCCCTCTGCCTCCACGCCGGCGCCGACGACCAAGCACTCACCAGCACCGCCCCGCCACCACTCCGGTGCCCCCCGCGCCTCCTCCCGTCGCCGCGCCACAGCTCGCCTTTGCCGCCTCCGGCCGTATCCGGCAAGATCCGGCCCGGAACCAGCAGGGGATGAGATCCACCATCCCCGTCAACGAAACGCGCACCCCCGGTCCCAGATCGCTCTGTCCCGTATCCCCTCGTCCTGTTTCCCCGAGGTCCAAATTTTCACCAAGTCCCTAGGATTTTCATATTATGTGTGCATCTTTGACCTGCTATAAGTTCCTGCTCATAGCTCCATTTTTCATGTATGATATACCGAAATGTTCATTGTGAGATGGTACTCATTTCATACCATTGGGGTATGTTTGTTTGAGTTCATCTTGATGCCTTAACCTTCGTTGCAGAACTGCTAAGTAATATAAACTGCTGGATTCTGCTGTTTCTTAACATCATTTGTGTCTCTTGTGAGTGCCACAATTTTGTCCCTGTTGACGCTATGATGATGATCTTTATATTCACATGTTCTGATCTTCGTGGTCTACACGTTGGTTTGCCTTGCATTCATGTTATGGTGCATTTTGACATGGTAATCCCTGTTGCAAAAGGGCATGTTGATGTTAACTACTGAAAACTGTTGTAACTAGCTGATTTATCATTTTTGTTGCATTTTGTGTGTGCATATTATGGGCATGATATCTACATGTTTTAGGAGAATATTTATGCCATCTTTACAGGGGTTTCATCCATGTATTTTTATGTGCCCTGTAGTGAGTGCATCAAGCTTGTGAAGTGGGTCACTTGCTGTTAACTTTCTGTCAATTCTGAAACTGCTATATCATGTTGTCATGTTTGCTTGATGCTACCAATTAATCCATGCATAATCTGAAGATGCTTAGTTGACATGTTTTGTTGTGTATGTTATGCTCTATAACACCATGCCTTTTGATGCCTTATACATGTCCTGTATCACATGTGTTCATTGTCATGAACATGCTTATGTAATGTTCCAGATTCCTGTTAACTTCATGATGCCTTGTTGTGAGCTTGTTATTGTTTGATCCATGCCTATTCTGGAGATTCCCCAATTACATGATTTTGAAGTATGCTATGAGTAATCTTTTCACATGCCATGTTTGATAATTTTGTATGTCATATGCCTCTATTCCATGCTTGCAAACATGTCATCATAATGTTACTGTTTTACACTTGCTGAAATTGTTTCAACTTTCAATCTTGTCATGTTGGTTCCCACTAATCCATGAGCCATATGTTTATGATGCCAGGATGTTATTTGCTCTTTTTTATGTGTAATTTTATTCCATGCCCTTGGTTTCTATGTTTACTTGTTGTAGCTTGTCTCTTTCTTGCTCTCAAGTTGTCATCATATTAACTCCGCTCATCCATATGCTGCTGTGTTATAAAGTTGCATTTTGCGTTGATCATATTGGTTTAATCTTCCTTCATATGAACCTAAAAATTTAATCATATATGAATTATGTTATCTGTACATGAAGCACATGCCAAGTTTGTGCTCATAAGATTCTCGTAGCATGTTGTTTTGATGTTTGCGAAGTGCCTACTTGCTGTTTTCGGTAGATTGTTGTTATAACTTGTTTGGAGTGTATGTGTTGCACCGTTGCTCCTTTTTGAGCATGCTCTATATGAAACTTGCTTAGAATTGCATTTAGTTTCATCTTATCTTGTTGCATCCATGTTTTGAGAGAGTTTGCTTGATGTTTGAATGCATTTTGCATCAATGCCATGTTTAAGTTGTTTTGCTCATATCTTCTAGGGCGTAGATCCAAACTAAATGAACTTTATATGTAACTTGACTAGAATTTCACGTATATCATCTTGGTGCATTTTAACTTGTTGTTTAGCAACTTGAACATAAGGTTTATTCAGATCTGGACCAATTTCGAAATTTGCATATGAGGACTTACCGGATTTGTTATATGTTATTTTCGGCCTCATTTAAACTTGCTTTGATGTGTTGCTCTTGTATGCATCATCATTGCCATGAGTAGAATCATATAGCCTTTGTCATGCATCATGCTTGGTTGAGCATCATGTCATGTTTATGTGTTTTGTCTTTACCATGTTTTTGCTTCTTTCCGGTTGTGCTTCTTCTCGATAGTTCCTGTTTCGTTGCGATCGTGAGGATTCGTTCGTCTACGCTTGGTTCGTCTTTGCCCGTTCGTCCTCTTCATGGACTCATTCTTCTTCCTAGTGGGATTTCAGGCAAGATGACCGTTACCCTCAATGTCACCACTATCATTGTTATGCTAGTTGCTTCGTTCTATAGCTATGCTGTGCTACCTATCACTTGTTTACCAAGCCTCCCAAACTGCCATGTCAGCCTCTAACCTCTTCACCCTTCCTAGCAAACCGTTGGTTGGCTATGTTACCGCTTTGCTCAGCCCCTCTTATAGCGTTGTTAGTTGCAGGTGAAGTCGAAGATTGCTCCATGATGGACAGGATTATGATGGGATATCACAATATCTCTTGTTTAGTTAATGCATCTATATGCTTGGTAAAGGGTGGAAGGCTCAGCCTTATGCCTGGTGTTTTGTTCCACTCTTGCCGCCTTAGTTTCCGTCATACCGGTGTTATGTTCCTTGATTTTGCGTTCCTTATGTGGTTGGGTGTATGGGAACCCCTTGACAGTTCGCTTTGAATAAAACTCCTCCAGCAAGGCCCAACCTTGGTTTTACATTTTCCTAACAACCTATTACCATTCCCTTGGGAGTAATTAACCCGAGGGTCATCTTTATTTTAACCCCCCCCCCCCGGGCCAGTGCTTCTCTAAGTGTTGGTCCAAACTAGAGCCACTTGCAGCGCCACCTCAGGGAAACTTGAGGGTTGGTTTTAGTTGTACATAGTGTTCATCCGGTGCGCCCTGAGAACGAGATATGTGCAGCTCCTATCGGGATTTGCCGGCACATTCGGGCGGTCTTGCTGGTCTTATTTTACCATTGCCGAAATGTCTTGTAACCGTGATTCCGAGACTAACCGGGTCTTTCCGGGAGAAGGAATATCCTTCGTTAGTCGTGAGATCTTATAATGGGCTAAGTTGGGACACCCCTGCAGGGTCTAAACTTTCGAAAGCCGTGTCCGCGGTTATGTGGCATATGGGAATTTGTTAATATCCGGTTGTAGAGAACTGGCCACAGATTCGTATTAAAATGCATCAACCGCGTGTGTAGCCGTGATGGTCTCTTTTTGGCGGAGTCCGGGAAGTGAACACGGTTTTTGGGTTATGTATGAACGTAAGTAGTTTCAGGATCACCCCTTGATCACTTATAGCTTCTCGACCATTCTGTTTGCTTCTCTTCTCGCTCTTATGTGCGTATGTTAGCCACCATATATGCTTAATCGCTGCTGCAACCTCCTTTCCATACCCATTAAGCTTTGCTAGTCTTGATACCCATGGTGATGGGATTGCTGAGTCCTTGTGGCTCATAGATTACTACAACAAAAGTTGCAGGTTGTGGCACCCCGGCTTAGAGCGACCGGTTTACCATGCATTGAAAGCCAAGAGACCTTGTCTTCTGGTAACACACAACAACTCGGTACAGAAAAACAACCACTTTATTGATACTAGCGGATCAGAGTTTATATTACAGTAGTTAGTGAGGCTAGGCGGCACACGGTGCGGCTGAACAATATGTACATTATTTAGTGAACATAAAGGGCCCTGAGCATGACAACTACGCGGCAGCGGAACAATGTCATAGTGGAACTCCATAGCACAGGGACACCGATGTGGACATGATCTAGACTCGAACAGTTATCCTTTCCAACGTGACTTTCCTGAAATCTGGCATGACACGCCAGGTCAGTATGTTGAATGTACTTGCAAGCTCACAACAAGCAAAAACATAATGACAGACAATATCATGATATTTAACTGATTAATAACAATGCAACAATATGTCCAATATGCTGTGACTATGCTCAAGTGGTACTCGTCCCTTGGACTGGCTTACTGAACGTGATCATTTCCAGACCACAAACATGATGAACACAGAGACAACCTCGTGATCCTTACGGCGATCACCACCCGACCAATAAATGGCCCGTGATCATTACGACGGTCACAACCCGACCAATAAATGGCCCGTTATCCTTACGGCGATCACAACCCGACCAATAAATGGCCCGTGATCCTTATGGCAATCCCAACCTGACCAATAAATGGCCCATGATCCTTACGGCGATCACAACCCGACCACACCTGGTCCAACTCAACACGATGGCCTTACTGCCATCACCTAAGTGCATACTTAGTGTGCAAATTTATTAAGTGTTGACCGATGGTGTACCCTACTTTCGAGCGTGTCCATAACCATGGAATCGGCTATCGATAGATTAATACACTCTGCAGAGGTAGCGCACTGGACCCACACTACAGAACCCATGGCCTCGCACTCCCATTCGGGTGGACCAACGGCATTCCGACGAAACCACTTCATTGTCATGACACTCTCCCGGCCACTCCGACTCAATCCCCATCAGGCTAGTCCTGGGTGGCTCCGTGTCTACCTGAAGACACATCGACCACCGTCGTGGCCACGATCCACTCTGGGACCCGGTACCAAAAACTTAACAACAGGCTCACAAGGTTATGCCTGCTTCCCGGGCCAGGGTACAGCATGCCCATAACCTTCCCTAGATGGAGGCACCGACCAGAGACACGACAATGAAATGCATTAAGGCCGTCCCATACCGGCAAACGTGGTTGCACTGGGAAAAACTTGTTTCAGCGGCACCATGACCCGGTCAACAACGTATTCAATTTGAGTTATTTATCAGTTTCAACTTAAAGTGAAAGTAACCGGTGTCATAATGCCATGACATGCATCACCAACATATGCATCACATATCAATGAAAATAACTAAGTCAACTACGCTCCCACGAAGCAATCATCAACTCATGATACTCCTCTGGTTAAGATCAAACCTCACTTAAACCAGAATCTTTTCTAGCAATCTCATCATTTTTCATTATGCAAAAATAATTTTACTGATTATTTATCTTCATGACCATATCATTTTATTATTACTCATAACTAAATTCTTGTTAGCTTATCAACAAGATTCACTTCACACTTTTTGTAAATCAAGCATATTTGACATGACAAGCATCTAACAGAATATAATTATCATAATAATAATTTAAATGCAAGAATAATCATAAGTTCAAGTAGGAAAATCACAAATATTGAAGTGGCACTATGAAAATGTTGCTGTGCCTTGTCTTAGTGCAGATGAGGTTCACAAGCCTCCTGGTGATCCTCAAGACAAGCCTGCTCTTCTGAAAATAAATAAAACCACAAAAAGAAAACATCAGGAAACCTTTTGAAAATTACCAGAAAATCTAGATAGCAAGGAAAAATCCCATCTTTAGGGTGCTACTAGATTTTTGAACAAAGAACACAATGCAAAAAGAATCAATGCATTTGGATTTATAGATAAAAAGTTATGGCTGTTTGAAGTTCTCTGGATTTAAATAAATTTGAATTAAAAATAAAACAGACTGGGGGGTGACGTCGAAGGCGTAAAAGCCCAGGCGCCACCACTCATACCGCTTCGCGCGCGTACAGAGTGGCTGACTAGCGGGCCCCGCTAGTCAGGTGAGGAGGAGGGGGAGAGGGAAACAGAGAGTGACGGAGCTTCGCCGGAGCGCACACCGGCGGCGAGGGCTCTTGGGACCAAACAAGAGGGGGGATCGAAGGAGAAGAAGACAACGCACCTGCCCATACCCGTAGCATGGCTAGAGGTGGTCGGACAGCGTCGGAAACGACCTCTCCAGCGGAGGCAGAGGGAAGCAGTCGCTGGAGACGTAGACGACGACATCTAGGGGCGGCTCCAGGGGCTCCAACAGGGCGGAACGGCTTCACCGAAGAGTGGCGGAGGCCCTGGCAGGGTTACCCTGGCTTGGGAGGGGCTGGAGCTGTAGGGACGATCCGAAGGGGATCCCCGGCGAGCTCGGGCTGGGGACGGCCGCCCATGGCCTACCCGGTCGGGCTGTGGTTTTCTACTAGGTTGTGATGATTGTGTGAGTGGCTGCGGGTGCTCGAGGAGGCTGGGGGTTGATACGTCTCCAACGTATCTATAATTTTTTATTGTTCCATGATATTATATTACCAATTTTGGATGTTTATGGGCTTTACTTTACACTTTTATATCATTTTTGGGACTAACCTACTAACCGGAGGCCCAACCCATATTGTTGTTTTCTTGCCTGTTTCAGTATTTCGAAGAAAAGGAATATCAAACAGAGTCCAAACGGAATGAAACCTTCGGCAGCGTGATTTTTTGGAAGAATATCATCCGGGAGACTTGGAGTCCACATCATAAGATCCTCGAGGAGGCCACGAGGGTGGGGGCGTGTGACACTCCAAAAAAAATTTATTTGGTTTTCAGCAAAAACTTTGTGGTTTTTGAAAAGAGGCCATTTAAAATTTTTCCAGAAAACCTTCCTCTTAAAAAACTTCCTTTTCTTTGGCAAGGTTTTTATTTTTATTCAAGCTTTGGTGTTTGATCTTTTGAAACTTCTTCTCTGTTGGTTCCCTCTCAAATTTATTTTGGGAGTTTAATCTTTTTCTTTTAAAAAGAAACTCTATGAAAAACTTGGGATTTTCATATCTTGAAAACCACCCATGACTTTGTATTTTGCCCATGTGGTAAAACCCCTCCAAAACCTCCCCTCCTCCTTGTAATCAACCTAACTTCTCTGTCCCAACTAATCCAAGCAAGTTTTTGGATTTCATCCTAATTTTCTTTTCACTCAAATCATTTCTGAAAATTATTTGGAGCCTGAGAGTTTTTCAAAGCAAGTACCCTTTTTCATTTGAGTTTTGACCTCAAACCAACTCTCCTAGAAAGTCCTTTGTACCCACAACCCAGAACCATCTTGATCCACTCCTTCTCTTTTCAAATTTTTCAAAATTCAGTTTCTGCAAGTTTGGACCAGATTTGCCAAATTTGGTGAAATTCATATCTACACTTCTCCAAAAATTCCACCAAAATTCAGGCAGCCTACTGGAGCAATGAGTAGCCACTCCACCAAAAATCAACTCAAGGAAAAATCCCCAGAGGCCAAAAAGATTCTGTCGAACACCTAAGCTGCACTGTTCCTTTGCAAATTCAGAAAATTCAGACTTCAGTGTCGTTTTTCGTCCGTCAGCTTCACTCACGCGTTGACAGTGCACGCGGCTACTTCTCCCTGGCCAGCACCCCGCACGCGCGCTTGGCGTCTTCCCAGCGTCGGTGGCGCCCCTGGCCGCCCGCGCCGGCGTGTCTTGCGGCGGCCGAACCCCCGTAGCAGCCGACAGGGGACGGAACGGCGGCTCAACGCCGTTCGGCGCCGCCCAACGCCCCTCTGCTCTCCGCGTGGCCTCATGCATGCCAGCGCACGCCCGTGGCACCGTCGCCGTGGCCCGGCAAGCACGGAACGTGCTCACTGCCGCCGACGGGCCCGCGCCGCCCCGTTCTGTCGAACTCGCCCATAGCACCAAATCCCAGCCCGATTAGCACCTAAATGGAACCGGTGGACCTCAACGACGACGCACAACTCCCTAATTACCCCCGACCAAGCCCTGCGCCGCCGTAATCTTCACCGGAGACCCCCGTTCACGGCCACCGCCTCGGGCCGCCTATAAAAAGGGCCCCCGAGCTCACCCTCGAGCACGCACCACCTCTACTCCTCACCTAAGCTCTGCCAAGCCACCCGGAGGACCTCGAGGAGGTCTCCTCCCCCAACTCCGGCCGCCCCGATCCGCCTCGGCCTCCACCACGATTCGCTCCGGTGAGGCCGTCTCCGGCGCCCAAACCCCGTTAGTCACTCCCTCTAGCACCCAGTAAGCTAACGCCAGCATCAATTTGTCCTTCGCAGCTCTCTCCGACGAGCTCCATCCACGCCCGAACCACCGTCCGCCGGAGTTGAGACCACCGTCGACGTGGTGCTCCCCGGCGACCAACACCACCACCCACCGTTGCGAAAGGACACGGTGAGCACGTTGGTAACCTCCGATCCCCTTACCTCGCCGTGGATCGCTGCCGGCGACCACCGCAGCCCTCGGGCGCCGACGAGCCTCGTCCCTCCCATTTGAAAGTTCAAACCTGACGAGTGGGACCCCACCGTCAGCCTCTCTGTCATTTCTAAGTGAATCGTTTTCTGGAAGCGCCTTCGGGCAAAATACGCTTTCCCCTCTGGGCTGGCGTATTCAAGACTGGAACGTTTTCTGTTTTTATAAGCTAGCCCCTGGGAACTTTCTATTTCATTACAGATGAGTCCCTGGACAAAAAACTTTATAACTTTTAAACAGAAAAGTATTTTTGATTGATTCTTTTTCTGTCCTCTTTAAAATTTCCGTCTAGTGTTTATTAGATTTATTTGAAAAATATTTGGAATAATTTTTGTGCACCTCTTGGTATTTACGATAGCGCATATATTTTCTCTATACCGTAGATACCGAAGGAGGTGACGGAGCCGCGAACTTCATCGAGCTAGGCTCCGACTACTCTGAACCAGGCAAGCATGTTTGAACTTTTGATATGATGAGTGTCTTGGCATGTTTTGCATTTAGTTAGTTTCATGGCATGTTGATGAGCATAGCGAAGAACGTTATTTTATGCAATGTTGAGGTAAGTGAGTTCGATGATCCATAAGTGGATGGATGTGAGTATACATGGACATGTGTTGGCATGAGGATGGGTAAGATGGCAGTGTTGTAGCATGCCAGGCTTATGCCAGACTATGTGACTTCAATGTCAACTCGTATCATTCCAGTTTATTCCATTCTTCCTTCCTTGTACTACCACAGGTTTTCCCTAAGGAATATGGCTTAGTAAGTTGTAAACCGCTTTCCTGGTACACACCAAAAGGGAGAGGCCGTGATGATGGTTCCATGGCCCTGGATTAAAGTCAGTCATCCGGTCAGGGGGCATGGGTGTTTCCGGTTGGGACCGAGAGGGGGGCACCCCTTAGAGCGCGCGTATATAAATTTGATCCCATGCTATTCGAGATTGTGATCTCCCCGTCTCAAAAGCTTTTCTTAGATGATGTCTAGGGTGATTCCTAGCGTCGAGAGGTAGAATGGGTGTGTACTGGTTAGCTGTGTTTTCTCCCGAAAAACCGTAAACGGAACTAGTCCTTCGGGACTGCGGAAATCCGTTGGCTGTGGGAAAAATTTTGTACAAACTCTGCAGAGTAATATATTCCTCCAAATCAT
The DNA here is from genome assembly GCF_002162155.2 of Triticum dicoccoides. Taxonomy (NCBI): domain Eukaryota; kingdom Viridiplantae; phylum Streptophyta; class Magnoliopsida; order Poales; family Poaceae; genus Triticum; species Triticum dicoccoides. The sequence continues at coordinate 779,437,617 of NC_041385.1, forward strand.
CTATTCCATGTCCAAGATCGATATTATCTTATCCTGATCAAATGTCAGTTTCGATGACAGAGACTCCGGTGAATCGCATGAGTGCTAAGTCCGGTTAAATGATTATTCCTGTGAATGGACTAACCCATTTATTCTCATAAATTGAATGTTTATTATGATTATTATTTACTTGTGAATAAAAGCCCTTTCTGCGATGTCGCTCAGACGTCCGACTGTGGCATTGTTGTATTTTACTTTCTTTTCAAGCCCTTTATGTGGTGTCGCTAAGACGCCCGACTGTGGTATTTCTTTTAAAGCCCTTTCTGTGATGTCGCCCCGACGTCCGACTGTGGCATTTCTTTTAAAGCCCTTTATGTGGTGTCGCTAAGACGCCCGACTGTGGTTTTTCTTTTAAAAGCCCTTTCTGTGATGTCGCCCCGACATCCGACTGTGGCATTTCTTTTAAAGCCCTTTCTGTGATGTCGCCCCGACGTCCGACTGTGGCATTTCTTTTAAAGCCCTTTATGTGGTGTCGCTAAGATGCCCGACTGTGGTATTTCTTTTAAAAGCCCTTTCTGTGATGTCGCCCCGACGTCCGACTGTGGCATTTCTTTTAAAGCCCTTTATGTGGTGTCTCTAAGACGCCGGACTGTGGCATCATTTCCTTATGTTTATTTGTTCACCTTTCGAGGCGTCGGTTCAGACACCCGATCGGTCTTCATTTATGTTTTGTGGGATTTCAGGCGGACTGCCGCCGTTTCCCTTTTACTTACCTCATTATGCTAATTTTTGAATATACATTGGTGAATTAATCATGACGCATTCATGCATGCATTCGTTATATCTTACGTCCGAACTGTTTTGCGAGTACTTTCAAAGTACTCATTGGCTTGTTGATTTGGCCAGATGCTGACGAAGGCGATCTCATGGATGAAGAATTTGATAGCGAGTCCGACGCCTAGAGGAGTCCCAGTCAGTCTCGTACGACCCTGGATTTGGTCACTGTATTATATCCGCTTCCGCTACCAAATAAATTCATCGAGCCTCACCTCGATGCTCGATGAGATGACAGTTTTAGAGACTTGTATCTCTCTCCCCGCTGTGTTTTTCCACCACCGCCCTATCCTCGAGGCAGTAGTATGCCTCCACACCACTGTGTCATGTCCGCCAATATGTATATTTATTGGCGTGCTTGTAATAATTTGGTTGAACAACCGTAGTTCGACCCTGTAATATATTTTATGCTACTGGCTTATTGTATCAAGAATTTGTCTACCAGTGAGGAGGATTTCTCTCATACTGGACTCAAAAGATTGGTTTCTCAATAAATATTTTTATTGGAAAACCGGTCGTGACAGGGCGCCCCCCCCCCTACTGGGCGTTCCCCCTGTCTCATGGGCCCCTCGAGCACCTCCCGATCGACTTCTTTCGCCTATATAGTCCCACGAACCCTAAAAACATCCATAAGAAGATAGATCAGGAGTTCCGCCACCGCAAGCCTCTGTAGCCACAAAAAACCTCTAGGGAGTCCGTTCCGGCACCCTGCCGGAGGGGGAACCCATCACCGATGGCCATCTTCATCATCCTGGCGCTCTCCATGACAAGGAGGGAGTAGTTCACCCTCGGGGATGAGGGTATGTACCAGTAGCTATGTGTTTGATCTCTCTCTCTCTCTCTCTCTCTCTCGTGTTCTCTCTATGGCACGATCTTGATGTATCACGAGCTTTGCTATTATAGTTGGATCTTATGATGTTTCTCCCCCTCTGCTCTCTTGTGATGAATTGAGTTTTCCTCTTGAAGTTATCTTATCGGATTGAGTCTTTAATGATTTGAGAACACTTGATGTATGTCTTGCCGTGATTATCTGTGGTGACAATGGGATATCATGTGCCACTTGATGTATGTTTTGGTGACCAACTTGCAGGTTCCGTCCATGAACCTATGCATAGGGGTTGGCACACGTTTTCGTCTTGACTCTCCGGTAGAAACTTTGGGGCACTCTTTGAAGTACTTTGTGTTGGTTGAATAGATGAATCTGAGATTGTGTGATGCATATCGTATAATCATGCCCACGGATACTTGAGGTGACAATGGATTATCTACGTGACATTAGGGTTTTGGTTGATTTGTGTCTTAAGGTGTTATTCTAGTATGAACTCTATGATAGATTGAGCGGAAAGAATAGCTTCATGTTATTTTACTACGAACTCTTGAATAGATAGAACAGAAAGGATAACTTTGAGGTGGTTTCATACCCTACCATAATCTCTTTGTTTGTTCTCCGCTATTAGTGGCTTTGGAGTGACACTTTGTTGCATGTTGAGGGATTGTTATATGATCTATCTATGTTATTATTGTTGAGAGAACTTGCACTAGTGAAAGTATGAACCCTAGGCCTTGTTTCCTACAATTGCAATACCGTTTACGCTCTTTTTTATTGCTCGCTACCTTGATGTTTTTATAATTTCAGATTACAAATACCTTTATCTACCATCCATATTGCACTTGTATCACCATCTCTTGGCTGAACTAGTGCACTATACAATTTGCTATTGTATTGGGTGTGTTGGGGACACAAGAGACTCTTTGTTATTTGGTTGCAGGGTTGTTTGAGAGAGACCATCTTCATCCTACGCCTCCCACGAATTGATAAACTTTAGGTCATCTACTTGAGGGAAATTTGCTACTGTCCTACAGACCTGTGCACTTGCAGGCCCAACAACGTCTACAAGGAGAAGGTTGTGTAGTAGACATCAAGCTCTTTTCTGGCGCCGTTGCCGGGGAGGTGAGTGCTTGAAGGTATATCTTTAGATCTTGCAATCGAATCTTTTTGTTTCTTGTTTTATCACTAGTTTAGTCTATAAAAGAAAAATACAAAAAAATGGATTTGAGTTTGTCTCATACGCTTCATCTTTTTAATATCTTTCATGAGAATGTTGGAAAGGAAAATTGTGCTCAAGTGCTAGAAGAAGAATGCATTAGAATGTTTGGTACTAGATCTTTGTGTGATGAGCATGATTGCAATGTTGTTAGTATGAATTCCTTGAATATCCTTCATGCTAATGATATGCAAAGCCACAAGCTTGGGGAAGCTATGTTTGATGAATATGATATTTTTTGTGCCCCAAGTTTTGATGAGCAAATTTATTATGATGATATTATGCCTCCTATTTATGATGGTTATATTGATGAAAGTGGGTTTGGAAGAGTGTCAACTTTATTTAGTGATGAATCCACTATTCTGGAAGAGGTTCAAATTGATTATGAGAACAAAGTTGCTATCTATGATGATTATTGTGATGACTTGTATACTATTAAGAATAATGATAACCATGAAACTTCTCATCATGATTTTAGTTTTCAATTGGATTATGCCTCATAGGATAGGTATTTTGTTGAGTTTGCTCCCACTATTCCGAATGAGGAGAATTTTGCTTATGTGGAGAATAATACAAATTCTATGCTTGTAGATCATGAAAAGAATGCTGTATGTGCTGGTTATATTGTTGAATTCATTCATGATGTTACTGAAAATTATTATGAGGGAGGAACATATGCTTGTAGGAATTGCAATAATGTCAAGTTTTCTCTCTATGTGTTGAAAATCTTGAAGCTATGCTTGTTTTACCTCCCTATGCTAGTTGATTATTGTTCCCATAACTTGTTTTCTCACAAAATCCCTATGCATAGGAAGTGGGTTAGACTTAAATGTGCTAGTCATATGCTTCATGATGCTCCCATTATGTTTCAATTATTATCTTTTACGTGAGCATCATTGCCATCATCTTGCCTAGCTAGAAAGGCATTAAAGAAAAGCGCTTGTTGGGAGACAACCCAATATTTATCCTTACTGTTTTTGTGTCTCCACATGATTATGCTACTGTAGTAATCATGTTTTATAACTTTTGTTTCAATAAAGTTCCAAGTACAAACTTTGGGAAGACTTGGGTGAAGTTTATGTGATCTTGCTGTAAAAAAACAGAAACTTTTGCGCTCACGAGATTAGCTGCCATTTTTTACTGGAGAGAGATTTTAGGTTGATTGTTTCTGCAGATGATTAATAGACAAATTCCTAAGGTCCACCAATTTATTTCAGAATTGTTTGAGTTCCAGAAGTATAGGTTTTATACATATTACTACAGACTGTTCTGTTTTTGACAGATTCTGTTTTCTATGTGTTGTTTGCTTATTTTGATGAATCTATGAGTAGTATCGGAGGGTATGAACCATAGAGAAGTTAGAATACAGTATATATTACACTAATATGAATTTAGAATGAGTTCATTATAGTACCTAAGTGGTGGTTTTATTTTCTTATACTAACGGAGCTTACGAGTTTTGTTTTGGGTTTTGTGTGGTTGAAGTTTTCAAGTTTTGGGTAAAGATTCGATGGACTATGGAATAAGGAGTGGCAAGAGCCTAAGCTTGGGGATGCCCAAGGCACCCCAAGGTAATATACAAGGACAACCAAAAGCCTAAGCTTGGGGATGCCCCGGAAGGCATCCCCTCTTTCGTCTTTGTTCATCGGTAACTTTACTTGGAGCTATATTTTTATTCGCCGCATGATATGTGTTTTGCTTGGAGCGTCATTTTATTTTATTAGTATTTTCTTTCTATTATTTCGAATAATGTTTTGCATCTTTATTTTCAATAAAAATGTCAAGGATAGCCTTTACCATGCTTATTTTGCTAGTATACATGTTGCTGTTTGAAAAGAGAAAGTTTACCGCTGTTGCAAAAATTCCCTAGAAAAGTCAGAGCATGGTGTAATGTTGAAATTTTTTGCATATTGAGCTCTGATAAATATACTACAGCGTAATATGTTTCTCATAATTTTTGGAGTTAGGTAAGTATGATGAATCTTGCATTCTTTACAGACTATACTGTTTTTGCAGATTGCTGTTATGGTTGCATTGTTTGCATATGTTTGCTTGTTTAATGATTCTATTTGAGGACAGGAGTATTAAATATGCAGAGAGATTTAGTATGCAATGTTGAATAGCAATTTTAGTGATTTGTTACAGTAGAAAATGATAAGGTTTTGCATTAGTTTATATTAACCTATCTCACGAGTTCTTGTTGAGTTTGTTGTGGATGAAGCTTTTGATAAAAAGAAGAGAAACCATGATATGAGAAGAATTAAGGAGACATAAAAGCTCAAGCTTGGGGATGCCCAAGGCACCCCAAGATAATATTTCAAGAATCCTCAAGCATCTAAGCTTGGGGATGCCCCGGTAGGCATCCCACCTTTCTTCTTCAACAATCATCGGTTAGTATCGGTTGAGCCTAAGTTTTTGCTTCTTCACATGAGTTGTGCTATCCTTGCAATGTCATTTTATTTTGTTTTGCTTGCTGTTTGAATACAATACCAAGATCTGAAATTCTTAAATATTAGAGAGTCTTCACATAGTTGCACAATTATTTGACTACTCATTGATCTTCACTTATATCTTTCGGAGTAGTTTGTCATTTGCTCTAGTGCTTCACTTCTATCTTTTAGAGCATATCGGTGGATTAATTTTGAAGAAAATTCTAGTCTCTCATGCTTCACTTATATTATTTCGAGAGTCTTTTAGTACAGCATGGTATTTTCTATGGTTACAAATTTGGTCCTAGAATGATGAGCATCCAAGTTGGGTATAATAAAAACTATCATAGGAAGTGAATTGGATGCTATGATCAAATTGTTGCTTGATAATTGTTTTGAGATATAAAGGTAGTAATGTTAGGGTCATGCTAGTGGATAATTATGAAACTGAGAAATACTTTTGTTGAAGTTGGCAAGTCCCGTAGCATGCACGTATGGTAAAAGTTATGTGACAAATTTGTTGCATGAGGTGCTCTTTTGATTGTCTTCCTTATGAGTGGCAGTCGGGGATGAGCGATGGTCTTTTCCTACCAATCTATCCCTCTTGGGGCATGCGTAGTAGTACTTTTCTCCGAGGGCTAAGTAGACTTTTGCAATAAGTATATGAGTTCTTTATGATTAATGTGAGTCCATGGATATACGCACACTCATCCTTCCACTTTGATAGCCTCTCTTATTACCGCGCAACTTTCGCCGGTATTGAACCCATTATTTACCTTCCTCAAAACAGCCACCACACCTACCTATTACGGCATTTCCATAGCCATTCCGAGATATATTGCCATGTAACTTTCCACCGTTCCGTTTATTATGACACGTTTCATCATTCTCATATTGCTCTTTGCATGATCATGTAGTTGACATCGTATTTGTGGCAAGGCCACCTTCATAATTTTCATACATGTCACTCTTGATTCATTGCATATCCCGGTACACCGCCGGAGGCATTCATATAGAGTCATATTTTGTTCTAGCTTTGAGTTGTAATTCTTGAGTTGTAAATCCATAAAAGTGTGATGATCTTCATTGTTAGAGCATTGTCTCAGTGAGGACAGGATGATGAAGACTAGGATTCCCCCACAAGTCGGGATGAGACTTCGGACTTTGCAAAAAGAAAAAAAAGGAAAAAAAGAGAAAGGCAAAAAAAGGGAAGGCCAAAAAAATAAAAAGAAAAAAAGAATAAATAAATAAAATGAGAGAAAAAGAGAGAAGGGGCAATGCTACTATCTCTTTTTCCACACTTGTGCTTCAAAGTAGCACCAGGATCTTCATGATAGAGAGTCTCCTATGTTGTCACTTTCATATACTAAGTGGGTATTTTTTATTATAGAACTTGGCTTGTATATTCCAATGATGGGCTTCCTCAAAATGCCCTAGGTCTTCGTGAGAAAGCGAGTTGGATGCACACCCACTTAGCTATTTTTGTTGAGCTTTCATATATTTATAGCTCTAGTGCATTCATTGCATGGCAATCCCTACTTACTCACATTGGTATCTATTGATGGGCATCTCCATAGCCCGTTGATACGCCTAGTTGATGTGAGACTATCTTCTCCCTCCTTTTGTCCTCACAACCACCATCTTTTACCACCCAAGTGCTATGTCCATGGCTTACGCTCATGTATTGCATAAGAGTTGAAAAAAGCTGAAGCACGTTAAAAAGTATGAAACAATTGCTCGGCTCGTCATCGGGGTTGTGCATGATGGGAGTATTTTGTGTAATGAAAATGAAGCATGGCCTAACTATATGATTTTGTAGGGATAAGCTTTCTTTGGCTATGCTATTTTGATAGGACATGATTATTTGTTAGTATGCTTTGAAGCATTATTATTTTTATGTTTTATAAGCTTTTATCTTGAATCATTTGGATCTGAACATTCACGCCACACTAAAGAAAATTACATTGCGAATTATGCTAGGTAGCATTCACATCAAAAAAATTGTTTTTATCATTTACCTACTCGAGGACGAGCAGGAATTAAGCTTGGGGATGCTTGATATGTCTCCAACGTATCTATAATTTTTTATTGTTCCATGCTATTATATTACCTATTTTGGATGTTTATGGGCATTACTTTACACTTTTATATCATTTTTTGGACTAACCTACTAACCGGAGCCCAGCCCATATCGCTGTTTTCTTCCCTGTTTCAGTATTTCGAAGAAAAGGAATATCAAACGGAGTCCAAATGGAATGAAACCTTCGGCAGCATGATTTTTTGGAAGAATATCATCCGGGAGACTTGGAGTCCATGTCAGAAGATCCTCGAGGAGGCCACAAGGGTGGGGGGCGCCCCCCCCCCCACTAGGTGCCCCCCCCTGTCTCGTGGGCCCCTCGAGCACCTCCCGACTGACTTCTTTCGCCTATATAGACCCACGTACCCTAAAAACAACCATAAGAAGATAGATCGGGAGTTCCACCTCCGCAAGCCTCTGTAGCCACCAAAAACCTCTCAGGAGCCCGTTCCGGCACCCTGCCGGAGGGGGAACCCATCACGAGTGGCCATCTTCATCATCCCGGCGCTCTCCATGACGAGGAGGGAGTAGTTCACACTCGGGGCTGAGGGTTTGTACGAGTAGCTATGTGTTTGATCTCTCTCTCTCTCATGTTCTCTCTATGGCACGATCTTGATGTATCGCGAACTTTGCTATTATAGTTGGATCTTATGATGTTTCTCCCCCGATACTCTCTTGTGATGAATTGAGTTTTCCTCTTGAAGTTATCTTACCAGATTGAGTCTTTAATGATTTGAGAACACTTGATGCATGTCTTGACGTGATTATCTGTGGTGACAATGGGATATCATGTGCCACTTGATGTATGTTTTGGTGACCAACTTGCGGGTTCCGCCCATGAACCTATGCATAGGGGTTGGCACACGTTTTCGTCTTGACTCTCCAGTAGAAAGTTTGGGGAACTCTTTGAAGTACTTTGTGTTGGTTGAATAGATGAATCTGAGATTGTGTGATGCATATCGTATAATCATGCCCACGGATACTTGAGGTGACAATGGAGTATCTAGGTGACATTAGGGTTTTGGTTGATTTGTGTCTTAAGGTGTTATTCTAGTATGAACTCTATGATAGATTGAGCGGAAAGAATAGCTTCATGTTATTTTACTACGAACTCTTGAATAGATAGAACAGAAAGGATAACTTTGAGGTGGTTTCGTACCCTACCATAATCTCCTCGTTTGTGCTCCGCTATTAGTGGCTTTGGAGTGACTCTTTGTTGCATGTTGAGGGATTGTTATATTATCTATCTATGTTATTATTATTGAGAGAACTTGCACTAGTGAACGTATGAACCCTAGGCCTTGTTTCCTACCATTGCAATACCGTTTACGCTCACTTTTATCACTCGCTACCTTGATGTTTTTATAATTTCAGATTACAAATACCTTTATCTACCATACATATTGCACTTGTATCACAATCTCTTCTCCGAACTAGTGCACCTATACAATTTACCATTGTATTGGGTATGTTGGGGACACAAGAGACTCTTTGTTATTTGGGTGCAGGGTTGTTTGAGAGAGACCATCTTCATCCTACGCCTCCCACGGATTGATAAACCTTAGGTCATCCACTTGAGGGAAATTTGCTACTCTCCTACAAACCTGTGCACTCTTGCAGGCCCAACAACGTCTACAAGAAGAAGGTTGTGTAGTAGACATCAGGGGTGGCGGCATTTATAGGCGAGCGGCGAGGGGGGGTTTCAGGCTCCGTCGGAGGACACCTATCCACGGCACCCGGCGACGAACGGCACCAGTGAGAGAGGGGGAAGAGGACGGAGATCACGCGGGAACTATTGGCGAGCGCGGACGAGCACAGGGGCGAGGGAGAAGACGACGAGCACAATGCGCTGCGCACTGTGTCGTTGGCCGGACCATGCCCATGCCCGCTGCGGCGAGCTCCGGCGTCGGCGAGTGACAGGGTGGAGTTAAGGGAGTGGAGACGGGGATGGTGGCGTGGTTTGGCAGGCTCAGGCGGGCTAGGCAGCGAGCACGCGCACAACCGAGCGCTAGGCGGCACTCAGAGCGCGTGTTTTGCATGCCAGCATGCTCGGACGAACACGGTCACCGCGTGAACTATGACATCAGGCCATCCTAAGCGCTAACTTAATGTCTGGCGTGTAGTCCTTGGTAGTTTGGAGTCTTACCACGGTTGGGTTTGGTTCCAGGTGCAGTAGAAATGAATTTGTACTCCAAGCAAGTTTCTGAACAGTAACTTTGGAGGTTTACTGTGGTCAAACCACTAGGAGTTGAGGGCTGAGCTTTGGAGGCTAGCCAACACTTACTAAGGTAAAGAGGCACAAGAAAAACTAGCTACAATGGAGCTAGTAAAATGGTAGTTGCTGTAGAAACTACCATTTCTGTCAAGAAATGAAAATATTTTTTGTAGCCAAAATATTCCAATGAGTGATGAAAGATCTTTGCTTATAAGGGTGCCCTAGGGTTCAAAGAATAATTGGGATTTTTCTAAGGATTTTATGGGCAAGAAAACTTAGGGTTGCTTTGGAGCACCAAGGGCTAGCTAGGGTTTAGGAGGGCAAGAATGAATATTTTTCATTTAAGAAAAATATTCCACGTAATATTTTGAGATGATCCAGAGGTGAAGTGATGGTTTGAGAAGGAGTAGAAGCACTTGGGTGAAACTCAAGGGGTACCCAAGTGGTTAAGTCCAAATGAAATGATTCAAAAACTCCAAACTCAAATCCAAATCAGCTAAAAACCAGGCAAAGAAAAGAGGGCAAAAACCAGGCTGTCACACAGGTACAGGTAATGCGATGATCATGACGTGAGAGCGATGCTTGCTTGTTTTGGAGTTCTTCTTCTACTTCTTCTTCGATCAGGGGATAGGTTCCGGGTCGGCAGCCTTGGCTAGCAGGGTGGATGTCATTTGAGTTTCTGTTTGTGTTTCATCCGTAGTCGGATGTTGCTCTTATGTATGGTGATATTGTACTCGTGTGGCATTGTATGCCTCTTGTATGTATCCCCAACTATTATGTAATGGTACGATGTAATGATATCCACCTTGCAAAAGCGTCTCCAATATGCGCTTCTATCCTTGGTGGGGCCTTCGAGTTCCTTTAGGATAGGGTCGCATATTGGGAGTGACAAGTTGGTATCAGAGCCTCGACCGACCATAGGGGCCCCCTTGATTGTTCGTAGTTAGTTTTGTCGAGTCTAGAAGAAAACTGTTTTTGGAGTCTAGTTATATCGGAGAGTAGGAGTTCTTTTTATTTCTCAGCCCCTTCATCGCTCTGGTGAGGAATCTTGACGTAGGTGTTTTGACTTACACCTCTTCCCCTTCAAACTTTCTTTAGGATCACGCGGTTGGTTTCCGAGCGTTCCTTCTCAGCTCTTTTTATCCGGTGCATTTCTCGTCAAGTTGACTCGAGCCTCTTCATCTTTGCCAAGTTCAATCCTCAGTTGTTTTCTTTTTCCCACCCGCCCACCCCTTTTCTTCTTGGAGCTGGAGTCCGTAATCGAGTATCCATCCTACTCGTGCGAAGCCATTGCTTTCTTTCAACTGGGGTTTTGTCTTCAAGTTATTCGTCGGTTCTCCCTTCCAGGTGCCTTTGTTTTTCCCGCCCTCCCACCCTTTTTCTTCCCGGAGTCTGAGTCTCTATTCGACATCAATTTCATTCGTGCGGAACCTCTTCAATCTTTCAACCAGTGAATTCTCATCTTGGTTGACATTCTTCATCTCTTTTTCTTCTCCGGTGGACTCAATTCAAGTTTTTCGGGTTGATCATATTAGGCGTTTTCCCCTTGCTTGTTCGCCTCTCGCCATTTAATCATTCCGGAGTTCGGAAGACATCTCAGGAGATTCGTTTGTGTTCGAATTAATTCGAGGTTGTCACCTCATTCAAATATTTCAATCGTTCTGGTGCATCATCTATCTCAACAATCCTTTTCAACGGTGTTCTCTTTTAGGGGGCCCTAACCCACAGGTCTTTTACCAGGATCTTACCTGACTCTTCTAATTCTCCCGGAGTTATTCTCAAATTCTTTTCAAGTGTGACGTAAGAATGGATCCCATCAGTCACATGCCTTCTCCAAGATCTCTTTCAAATTCTTTTCATTGTTGGCTCAACCTCTTCGCTTTTCATTCTACCGGAGTACCTTAGTAATTTTGGTGGTGTTTCTCGTCGTCATTTGAAGATTGAAGAAGAGCTTTTCCTCTAATTCTTGTCCGTTCTCTCCAAGACTCATGGTTCTAGTTTCATGCCACCCTCTCGAATTATTCCATTTGTCAGATATTGTTTTCTTACCCATCCGGGGTATGTCAGGAGTTGTTTTTCCATTTCTTTTCATTGGAGGCCATCATTCTAGCTATCGTTATCCAATTATCCTGGCGCATCTGTCAAGTATTCTTTATCAGCTCATTATCTCTTTGTTCTTTTGCAACTAAATCCCCTCAAGCATATTTGTTCTTCTAATTCTTCCATGTGATTCATTCCCTTTCTTCAGTCATTTTCAAATTCTTACGGTGGTTCCTTCAGGATTCCGCTCCCTTTTTCGTCATATCAATTCATTCGTTCTTTCCAATCCTACCGGTGGTTCATTGAAGACCTTCCTCAAGGTTACGCCATATTCCCCCTTAATCCTTTTCAACAAGAATAAGTAGTATGCAAATCCATTGCTTGTCATCAATTTAATTTGATGAAGGATAAGCATACAATAAATGTTATTCTTATTTCCTCGAAGTTCTTTCATCTTTTCATTTCCGGAGTTCAAATTTTCCTCGCTCCTCTCCTCGGAACCCCCATCTAAATCACCGCAAGGCTCATCTTATTCTTTCATCCTTCATTCCATCTCAGCATCCTTTTGTGACCGGAGATCTTCATGGTGGTTCTTCATGATTTAATACATTCTTCAAGAGTTCATCAAGATTCTTGTTGGAGGAGTTCAAGTATCTTTTCTTCTCGTGTCTCGAAGTGCATATAATTCTCCATTTTCTCCTGAAGTGGAGTTTTGCATTTCTTCGTTCTTCTCAGCTATCCAGACATTGGTTGTGGTATAATTTCACCTCAAGTTTTGAGTTGTTTTTTATAAGTCCACAACAAGCTTATTCTTTCGTTGTTGATTTTCTCAAAAACTCCATTCAATCCTTCCTTCTAAGTTCTTTTCATTCCTTTCTTTCAATTCTTCCAGAGGCATTGCATTGTTCATCTCATCAAGTGCCATCTCATTAGATGAAGCTCATGTTCTAATCCTTCCATTTTCAGTCGGAATGCTGCCAAAATTCTTTCATTCTTATTCCTTTTCTATCTTGTTCTAACCGGAGTGGTTTCAGACTCTATCTTGTTTCTTGAGCTTTTCATTCTCGTCATATTCGCCATTCATCTTTTCTACCCGAGTGCTCTCGGACTTTGTTCATCTTCTCTCTTGCGTTCTTACTTCACCTCTTCCTCTTTCTCTTCCGTCTCGTTCCTAAGATCTCGGGACGAGATCTCTTGTTAGTGGAGGAGAGTTGTAACGCCCCGAGTCCGATGTGCCAGGTGTCTTCCAGTTTGTCGCCGTAGTTGTCATGTCATTTGCTTGCGTGTTGTATTTTTCCATGTCATCATCTGCATTTCATCTGCATGTTTTGCAAAACTTGCATCCGTTCTGGTTCCACGGTTCTCTCCGTTGTCCATTCCGAGCCCCTTTCACACTCGCACGCGCCCGTTGCACCTCTCAGTCCTTGTTTTGTGAGACGCCGAAAAACGTTCTCGAAATGGGCTGAGATTTGCCGAGTGGCCTTGGAATATCACCGGTAGACCGCCTGTCAAATTTCGTTCCATTTGGAGGTCATTTGATGCCCCAACGGTTAACCGAGTTAACCGAAGCCCCTCTCTCTTTGCAACCCAGCACCCCTTCACCATAGCCCACTAGCCCATCTAAACCCCCTCCATGCTCTCCCGCGCCCCGCCGCCCTTCGCTGCCCCACCCCGCCGCCTGGCTCCCTCGCCGCCGGTGCGCCTCCCCGCTGCCGGTGCGCACCGTCCCGCGCCCGAAGCTCTCTCGCCGGAGCCCGCTCCCTCTGCCTCCACGCCGGCGCTGATGACCAATCCCTCGCCGGCGTCACCCCAGCGCCGCGCTGCCACCGCTCTGGTGCCCCCCGCGCCTCCTCCCGTCGCCGCGCCGCCGCTCGCCGTTGCCGCATCCAGCCGGATCTGGTGAGATCCGGCCCGGAACCAGCAGGGGGATGAGATCCACCACCCCCGTCAACCAAACACCCGCCCTCGTCCTCGGATCGCTCCGTCCCGGATCCCCTCGTCCCGTTTCCCCGAGGTCCAAATTTTCACCAAGCCCCCAGGATTTTCATATTACGTGTGCATCTTTGACCTGCTATAAGTTCCTGCTCATAGCTCCATTTTTCATTTATTATATATCGAAATGTTCACTGTGAGATGCTCTTCATTTCATTCCATTGGGGCATGCTTGTTTGAGTCCATCTTGATGCCTTAACCTTCATTGTGAAACTGCTAAGTAATATAAACTGCTAGAATCTGCTGTTTCTTAACATCATTTGTGCCTCTTGTGAGTGCCACAACTTTGTCCCCATCGATGCTATGATGATGATCTTGATATGCACATGTTCTTATCTTCATGCTTTACATGTTGGTTTGCTTTGCATTCATGTTAGGGTGCATATTGACATGGTAATCCCTGTTGCAAAAGCGCATGTTGATGTTAACTGCTGAAAACTGATGTAACTTGCTGATTTGTCATTTTTGTTGCATTTTGTGTGTGCATATTATGAGCATGATGTCTACATGTTTTAGGAGCATATTCATGCCATCTTTACAGGGGTTTAATCCATGTATTTTTATATGCCCTTTAGTGAGTGCATCAAGCTTGTGAAGTGGGTCAGTTGCTGTTAACTTTCTGTCAATGCAGAAACTGCTATATCATGTTGCCATGTTTGCTTGATGCTACCAATTAATTCATGCATAATATGAAGATGCTTTGTTGATATGTTTTGTTGGGTATGTTATGCTATATAATGCCATGCCTTTTGATGCCTCATACATGTCATGTAGAACATGTTTTCATTGCAATGAACATGCTTATATAATATTCCAGATTCCTGTTAACTTCATGATGCCTTGTTGTGAGCTTGTTATTGTTTGATCCATGCCTATTATGGAGATGCCCCAATTACATGATTTTAAGAATGCTATGAGTACTCTGTTCACATGCCATGTTTGATAATTTTGGATGTCATATGCCTCTGTTCAATGCTTGCAAACATGTCATCATAATGTTGTTGTTTTACACTTGCTGAAACTGTTTCAACTTTTCATCTTGTCATGTTGGTTCCCACTAATCCATGAGTCATATGTTTATGATGCCATGATGTTATTTTCTCTTTGTTATGTGTACTTTTATGCCATGTCCTTGGTTGCTATGTTTACCTGTTGTATCTTGTCTCTTTCTTGCTCTCAAGTTGCCATCATGTTAACTCTGCTCATGCATATGTTGTTGTGTTATAAAGTTGCATTTTGCCTTGATCATATTGGTTTAATCTTGATGCCTATGAACCTGAACCTTTAATGATATTTGAAGTATATTATTTGTTCATGAAGCGCATGCCAAGTTTGTGCTCATAAGATTCCTGTAGCATGTTGTTTTGATGTTTGCAAAGTGCCTACTTGCTATTTGGGGCAGATTGTTGTTATAACTTGTTTGGAGTGTATGTGTTGCACCGTTTTGAGCATGCTCTATATGAAACTTGCTTAGTATTGCATGTAGTTTCATCTTATCTTGTTGCATCCATGTTTTGAGAGTGTTTGCTTGATGTTTGAATGCATTTTGCATCAATGCCATGTTTAAGTTATTTTCCTCATATCTTCTAGGGTGTAGCTCCGAACAAAATGAACTTTATATGTAACTTGACTAGAATTTCGTGTAGATCATCTTGGTGAATTTTAACTTGCTGTTTAACAACTTGAACATAAGGTTTATTCAGATCTGGACCAATTTCGAAATTTGCATATGAGGACTTGCCGGATTTGTTGTATGTTGTTTTCGGCCTCATTTAAACTTGCTTTGATGTGTTGCTCTTGTATGCATCATCTCTTGCCATGAGTAGCATCATATAGCCTTTGTCATGCATCATGCTTGGTTGAGGGTCATGTCATGTTTATGTGTTGTGTGTTTACCATGTTCTTTGCTTCTTTCCGGTTGTGCTTCTTATTGGTAGTTCCTGCTTCGTTGTGATCGTGAGGATTTGTTCGTCTACGCTTGGTTCGTCTTTGCCTGTTCGTCTTCTTCATGGACTCGTTCTTCTTCCTAGCGGGATTTCAGGCAAGATGACCGTTACCCTGGATCTCACTACTATCATTGTTATGCTAGTAGCTTTGTTCTATTGCTATGCTACGCTACCTATCACTTGTTTACCAAGCCTCCCAAACTGCCATGTCAACCTCTAACCTCTTCACCCTTCCTAGCAAACCGTTGCTTGGCTATGATACTGCTTTGCTCAGACCCTCTTATGGCATTGTTAGTTGCAGGTGAAGTCGAAGATTGCTCCATGATGGACAGGATTATGTTGGGATATCACAATATCTCTTATTTAATTAATGCATCAATATACTTAGTAAAGGGTGGAAGGCTCGGCCTTATGCCTGGTGTTTTGTTCCACTCTTGCCGCCTTAGTTTCCGTCATACCAGTGTTATGTTCCTTTATTTTGCGTTCCTTACACGGTCGGGTGAATGGAAACCTCTTGACAGTTTGCTTTGAATAAAACTCCTCCAGCAAGGCCCAACCTTGGTTTTACATTTGCCTAACAACCTATTACCTTTCCTTTGGGAGTAATTAACCCGAGGGTCATCTTTATTTTAACCCCCCCCCCCCGGGCCAGTGCTTCTCTAAGTGTTGGTCCGAACTAGAGCCACTTTCAGTGCCACCTCGGGGAAACTTGAGGGTTGGTTTTAGCTGTACGTAGTGTTCATCCGGTGTGCCCTGAGAACGAGATATGTGCATCTCCTATCGGGATTTGTCGGCACATTCGGGCGGTCTTGCTGGTCTTGTTTTACCATTGCCGAAATGTCTTGTAACTGGGATTCCGAGACTGATCAGGTCTTCCCGGGAGAAGGAATATCCTTCGTTGGCCGTGAGAGCTTATAATGGGCTAAGTTGGGACACCCTTGCAGGGTTTAAACTTTCAAAAGCCGTGCCCGCGGTTATGTGGCAGATGGGAATTTGTTAATATCCGATTGTACAGAACTTGACACCAGATTCATATTAAAACGCATCAACCGCATGTGTAGCCGTGATGGTCTTTTTTCGGCAGAGTCCGAGAAGTGAGCACGGTTTTTGGGTTATGTATGAACGTAAGTAGTTTCAGGATCACCCATTGATCACTTATAGCTTCTCGACCGTTCCGTTTGCTTCTCTTCTTGCTCTTATTTGCGTATGTTAGCCACCATATATGCTTAGTCGCTGCTACAACGTCACCACTTATCCTTTCCTTACCCATTAAGCTTTGCTAGCTTGATACCCATGGTGATGGGATTGCTGAGTCCCTGTGGCTCACAGATTACTACAACAACAGTTGCAGGTACAGGTAATGCGATGATCATGACGTGAGAGCGATGCTTGCTTGTTTTGGAGTTCTTCTTCTGCTTCCTCTTCGATTGGGGGATAGGTTCCAGGTCGGCAGCCTGGGGTAGCAGGGTGGATGTCATTTGAGTTTGTGTTTGTGTTTCATCTATAGTCGGATGTTGCTCTTATGTATGGTGATGTTGTATTCATGTGGCATTGTATGCCTCTTGTATGTATCCCCAACTATTATGTAATGGTACGATGTAATGATATCCACCTTGCAAAAGCGTCTCCAATATGCGTTTCTATCCTTGGCGGGGCCTTCGAGTTCCTTTAGGATAGGGTCACATATTTGGCATGACACGGGATGTGGCTCCAAACTGTATTAAAGGGGGGGTCTTTAGTACCGGGTGGAGCCACCACTCGGTACTAAAGGGGGTCGCTTCCCGCCACTCCGCCTGGCCAAAACAGGCCTTTAGCACCGGTTGGTGGCTGCAACCGGTACTAAAGGTCAATCCTATATATACAACACTTCGAAAAATTTCAGTTTCTCATCTCCCACTTCTCCTCTCTGCTTCGACATCGCCGCCGCCCCGTCCCGCGCCGTCGCCCGTCGCCGTCCCTGTTGCAGCCGCACCCGTCCTCGTCGACGCCCCGACCTGTCGTCGCCGTCCCCGTCGTCACCGTCTTGCCGCCGCCCCGTATGCCGCCGCCCCGTCCCGTCGCCACCCCCGTCGCCGCGCCCATCACCTCGCCGCGCCCCGGCCCATCGCCCCGCTGTAAGAACCCCAGCCGCCATGCATATGGCCGGCCGCCCCAAGCCCGGCCACGCGCGCGCACACACACACACTTAGATGTGTTTTCTATTTTTAGTTTGTAGTTTTTTCTGTTTTTCTGTTTTTTATATACAAAGGTTTTAGATGAATGAAATAGATTAGATTAGAATAATGAAAAATTTCCAAGGTTTTAGATGAATTAATAATAAATTAATGTCAAATGTTAGATGAAATTACCTAGATATATTAATCTTAGATAAATTATTATTTTATACTTTTAGTTCGATGAATTAGATATATTAATTAGTGTTAGATGAATTAGTTTTCTATGCTTTTATCAAAATGTTAGGTGAATTAGCTAGCTAGATATATATAAGAAATCACAATTCAATCATTTAAAAAACTAGAGGATACCCCGCACATTGCTGCGGGAATTAGTTGATGAAAATTTGGGTGGACAATGCATTGCGATGGAATCACCATATATTATTTGTATGCAAACAAATAATGTACTAAACTGCAATCACCATATATGCATTACGGGACCAACACATCAAATGGTGTTTTGACCATTGAGGGAAAATCAATCAAGTCACCTAATTTTTGTGATAGATAATAATTAACCTTTGCTATCCATACATGAAGTTAGGCTAAACACCATTAAGCTTTACTATCTAGAAGATATTTTGCGCATTGCAGCCGAATTTCAAGCAATGAATTTTCAAGGAAACAAAATACCAACTAATGTGCTAAAGTGGAATCACCACATATGCATTATCAGATCAAATGGTGTTTTGGCCATTGATGGAAATACAATCAAGTAACCTAAATATTTTGTGACCGATACCAATTAACCTTTCCTATCCATACCCGAGGTTTCAATTTTGCAATATCATCTCAACCATATAGATGTTCACATAAGTTGTTCCAATCTAGACCACATTTACATGTAACAGTAAAATGAGTACCGGTGCATTCGTTGATATTCTATACATGTATAAATATAATTTCTTCCTGAAATCAATCAGAAACCTCCAAACTTGAATGACAGACATGTCCTAAAGCCCTTGAATTACAAAAAAAACACTTTGTGGCAAGTTTTTTCTCCACTCTGAGTCTGAATGCTGCCACAAATATTAGATGGATGTCATATGAAACAAAACAAAAAATTCTATGGGTAACTATTTTGAAAAAAAGGGGATCACACTTGAAACCAGAACTTGCTTAATTTGTCTACTGGTGTCCTTTTACTTTTGTTTACTATTGCTCCTTATGTCCGTTATAATTTAACACTGCAACACAAGCAGCAAGCTTGAAGCAAAAGTTTCAAATAAGAATAATTTAACACTGCAACACAAGCATCAAGAAATCTAACAAGCTTGAACCGGCAGATTGAAATATATAGCATAAATCCATCGGTTACTAAAATTCAACAGAACATACATGGCGACAGTAGGTCGACCGTAGCGGCTTGCTGGATGAACACACGGTGGTGTACAGGATTTAGACTTTTGACAATTGGTAATTTGCTATTGTGGCATACACTGGCACGCAAACCATGGAAATTAAGACAGGACTTGGGATATATGGATGCATATGTGCGGCATGTATGGCGAACTCGGGTGTCGTCTCCGTCAATGCCTTCCAAGAAGGGGGAGATCTCATACTTGTGTTGATGGCCGCTGGTTAGCAGTGTTATAAAAAACCAAGCGATATTGGCTTTGTTTGCACAGCGCCGCTGCCCATGTCGACGATGGTGCCATTGTTCATGTCAGACTGATGCCCCTGTCCAATCACCACATGTGTCTTGAGCACTTAAAAAAAAATTAAGGATTATTAACTCAATGAACGACAGGAACAAATAATTAACTAATTGAAATAAAACCAATGGAGCACTCATCAAAATGCATTTGCTAGAAACCTCGAGCAGGGAGACATTATATTTCTATACAATGATTCGATATATATGATGCAATCAACCAACATTAGAACTACCAAGCCTCAGTCCTCACCTCAAATGAGTAGGTAGGCTGATCCATACGCGATGCCATTGTTGCACACAGCAGAGACGCTGCCATCATCGCCCGAGGAGTGAGGACCCTACAGGATAGACTTGTGTTGCGTACCTGCGTGAGCTCTACGTTGTGTGCTCTTCCATGTCCCTAGATGGAAACCCTAGGGAAGCAAGTGTATATAGAACTGTAAAAGGGAGAAACAGGACTTTCTATTATCATCATCGAATAAAAGAACTGAAATAAATCCAAACTCTCACCCTATCGTTCTTTTGCTGTAACTCATCCCCAATTTCTTCTGATTCACATCTTCTTTTAGCTGTTGTTCTTGGGGACATCAGACAACGGGGTTGGGCACATCTAGGCTAGGTAGCGGCACCCCCCCACCGCACCAGCAAGGCAGAAAAGAAAGCTGTGTCCAGAGTCCAATCACCCAAGCGGCCGATCTGATTCCCGTGGAACACCAAGAGATAGATGGGAGATGAGTGTGCCGCAGCTGCCGTCTCGAGTATTGCAGGGCACAACACCGGCAAGGTAGCATTGCCCGAAAGAATCCTAGAGAATCGCGGAGCCGAGCCTCTCGGATTATCATGCCGGAGGAGCGTCCTGATGCTTCTCAGCCTCCAGGGAGATAATTGGTGCCCTTCTTTTGTGTGGAGAGGGGGAACAGTCGTTTCGTTGCGATTTGAGAGAAGGAAGGGCTGGGTGTCTCTTTTTATTTTCGAGGAAAGAGGGTCTATCGTGGTGGGCGCACGGCAGATGCCAAGGGATGACTAAAGAGAGGAGGAGGCTCGAGGGTGCTGGTGGGATTCGGAGGCGAGGTTGATATGCGCGGGCGCGGGACGGCGGACATACCCAGGTTCGGGGCTCTCCGGAGAGATAATACCCCTAGTCCTGCCAAGTTTAGTTGGATGGTCGATAGTACAATGTCGCTCCTGGAGCTGTATGGAGGAGGAAGTAGGCTGGCCAAGGCTCGGGATGCTCCTTCTCTCTGGTGTTTCTATGTAGTGGCTAGTCCTATCTTGCTTGCTTGCTTTATCTCGTATGGCTTTGCATGCCGGAGATCTTACATATCATGCCTCTGTAGGCGTGGACTCCTGGGGGTTTTATAGACCAACCCGCCCAGGGTTACAATGGTAATATGCCGAGTCGGTGGGTCCGTATTCTCGGTGTCCAGGGTACCGGGTTGGGTCCCGCTTGGGAGCTCGCGGTTCGTCGGGTTCCCCTAGGTGCGGGCCCTGTGTGCCTACGGGGACTGTGCGCCGTCTTGTCGATCGTCATGGCGTGGCCGAGTCGAGCCGCGCACAGTGTTCTCCGTCAGGCGGCCGCTTGCTGTCGTCAGCGGTGAGGACGGGAACACTGTTGTCGTGCCAGCCCTGGTCAGCGGGTAGGTAAGGGGCACTGTTGCCACGCTCCAGCTGACCACGGGCATGGGTGGGGGCACTGTAGTCTTGGTCATCGGTGATTGAGGTCTCGTCCCATCACACGGCCTGGATGGGACGGGAGCTGACCCGTGGCTGGGTTGCCATGGACGCCACGGGTGGGTTGGCTTGTTGGGGAAGCCGAGGTTGCGCCGGGCTGAGTTGCCTTGCGCCAGCCGCTGCGGCCGGGTCGACGTACCTTGCCGAGTCGAGGGTCTTGGCCGGGTTGCGCGCCTTGCCGTGTTGAGCGAACTGGCCTGGCGTACGCCGGTTTGCAGGGTGATGCGGGGCCCACTGTTTTTGAAATAGATCCGGGTTCCGTTGCCTGCCTGGGGTTCATCCACCCGACAGTAGTCCCCAAAGCTGTGAAGGTTCGTCGTCTTCGGATGAGTGGGCCTTCGTAGCTCCCCCCTTGAGCAAGGCGGAATCTGCGAACGGCGGGTCCGGCAACACCCACTGTGTGCCGGTTTTCTCGGAAACCGGATCGCGGCATCCCGGCCGTAGCGGGAACCAAGGAGTCCATCGAATCTTGAGGCGATCCCTCGGGCTTCGCGCAGGCGCCACGTGGTGCTTGGAAGTCGGAGGGGCCTGACAGGCCATGCGCGTGACGGGATTGGGCGACGAGCCGGGGCCCGCCGCCGGGCGCCCTTGGCCACGCGTGCGGATTTATTGTGGCGTCTGGGGGCGGTTGCACTTCCCCGCGCAATTAGTGCGTGTGTACGTGCGCACTTATTGCGGGGTAGTGGAACGAGCGCGTGCAGACGATCCCACTCCCTCACGTTTGAACCGGGGGTTATAAATTGAGGGGGGCAAGGGGGTGGCGGACATTATTCTCCCTCGCGCCCTCCTGTCCCCCTGCTCTCGCTCTGCTTCTTGCCACTGATGCACAGCTGCGCCCGCGGCCTTGAGCAGAGATCTTCTCCGTCGTCCTTCTTCCTCTTCTTCTTCCGGTGATGTCGCTGTCGTTGGGCTCCTGGATGGGCTCGACCGTCACCCCCGACGACATCACCTACCTTCGGTCCTCGCGGCGCCTGCCGCGGGAGACGGACGTCGGCGTCCGTCTGCCGCACGGCGAGGAGAGGCCCCAGACCAAGGGGCAGGAGCGCGTTGTCTTCCTCACGCATTTTGAGCGCGACTTCGGGTTGCCAGCGAGCACTTTATTCCGCGGATTCTTGGAGTTCTTCGGGCTCCAGCCGCACCATCTTGGCGCCGACGCCATCGTGTAGCTCTCCGGCTTCGTGACCCTGTGCAAAGGGTACCTGAGGGTCGAGCCAACCATTGATCTCTGGGCGCGCTTCTTCTCCTTGAAGCAGCAGGGCCCGTCGGCCGGAGAGTTCGCCGACTGCGAGGCCGCCGTCATCTCGAAGCTGCCGGGGGCGGACTTCCCCAAAATCCCGCTCGAGGATTCTTCCAAGAAGTGGCAGAACTCCTTCTTCTAAGTCCGCAACCATTGCGCGGACCACATCAACCTTCCCCCCTTTGTTGTCGCGCCGCCACGGGCGAAAATGAACTAGGGCTATTCGCTCTGGTGCCCGTCGCAGGAGATCGTCAACCTCTGCAAGTGGGTCACGGTGATGAGGATGCAGGAGGGGCTCACCGGCACTAACCCCCTTGCCACGTTCATCACCCATCGGGTTCTCCTGCCTCATCGGCGAGATGATCGGGCATCAGGATCCCAACCGGATGGGATCCACGCGGCTTTTTGCGGAGCAGGTCGCGCGAGGCGTGAACGACATCTCCAAGGCCAACCTTGGAGAGGACTGGCGATTCGGCAAGGCGCCGTACAGCCAGGCAAACCCGGTGTCGCAGGTGAGCATCTGGTCTTGCTACGTTTCTGCCGCGCATCTTCTCATTCGTCCTGACGCGTCGCTGGAGATTCTTCTGAACGTGAGCCGGCACCCTTACGCCCGGGCTCCATTGCAGGTGGCGCCGGTGGCACCAGAGGAGCCCACGGATCACGGCAGCGAGGAGGTGGCCGAGTCCGACGCCGGCGCTGGGCGTCGCGCGGGTAAGCTTCGAGTCTTTATCTTCTTCATTTGTCATCGTTTGGACGTGTTGCGGTGTAGGCGACACTGACGCCAGTTGTTGATGTAGCAGCGTTGGGCGGGGGAGGCAGCGAGGCGGGCGGGGCCGGGTCCTCACATGGGGAGGCGCCGAGCCGCCCGCACGGGAAGGACAGCGTCGCGCCGCGACCCCGGGCCTCGAAGCGCACGACGGATCCGGCCGAGCCTGGGAGGCTGGCCAAGAGGAGGCGCGGGAAGCCGACCCCGGTCCCAGTCTTGTCGGCGTAAGTCTTGTTTCTTGCTTGCGCCCTAATCTCTTGGGCCAGCCTTGTCTTGCATTTGCTCATTCTTCTTTTTCTTCAGGTTGCCGATCGTGCTGGCGAGGGCAGCGGTGAAGGCCGCGGCTGCCAAGAGGGCCGCGTTCCGTAGGAGCCGATCCGACCTAGCCGGCCTGGCCGGGGAGGAGGGACGGGGTGACTTGGACCTCAGCCTGGACCCGGATGACGTCGAGGCCTTGGCCTGGCGGGATAGGAACCGGGCCGAGGCGAAGTTGGAGACGGCGTCGGTCCGGGCTTGGACCGACGTGGCGGCGGCATGGGCGCGAGGCGGCACAGAGCCGGCCTGGCGCGAGATGCTGGAGGGCACGATGGTGGCGGCGACGGTTTTTGAGCCGTCGACGGTGAGGGAGCGCGGCCGCCGAGGCCGGGCTGAGGTGGTGGTCCTCGACCGGGAGGTCGTGGAGGTGGGGGACGGAACACCACCGCGGGCCGACATGGTCGAGCGTGCGGGGACTGATGGCGGTGGAGGCGGCGTCGCTTTCGAGGAGGCACCGCAGGATGTGGTGCCGGAAGCGCCGCCCGTTGTGGAGGAGGCGCCGCAGGCGGCGGTGCCTGAGGTAGCGACGCAGGGTGTCCCGGCGTCCGAGGAGGTGACGGCGCCGGGAGGCGCGTCGGAGGAGGTGCTGGCCGCGTCGCAAGCGGCCAGCGGTGGGCGTGCCTTGGTGCTCCGTCCGGGAGGGCGCCGAGCCGCTGTGCCGCCGCCCGCACGAAGCGGGGGCACGACCGTCTTTGGGCCCCAGACCCAGGAGGAGGCGGCGTTGGACGCCGTTAGCCGCCGTCTTCGAGGTCGGATGGAGCAGCTTGAGGCCTTTGCCCAGGCCGAGGTGGAGCGGACACACGACTTGGAGCACGCCGTCTTGGTAAGTTCCTCTTTCCTTCTGGTTTTCTTGTGATTTCATCTCTGTGGGGGCACGCCAGCGCACCCACTGGGTGTAGCCCCCGAGGTTCGGGTCATCTATGTAGTAGTTGGGTCGACCCTTAGGAGCGTTGGCCTTGTGTTAACTTTGGTCTTCTCTTCAGCACCTTGACGCCTTCCGGGTTGCCGGCTTCAACCGGCTCCTGGGCAAGCATCGGGAGCTCAAGGAGCAGCTTGCCGCCAAGGAGGAGGAGCTTTGCATCGCCGCAGGTACTTTGTTGTGTTCCTTTCTTCTAGTGGGGGCGCGCTAGCGCATCCACTGGGTGTAGCCCCCGAGATTCGGGCCAACTGTGTAACAGTTGGGCCAAATCTTAGGTCTTGTCTTTTTATTTCTTTCTGCTGACTTCTTCTTCTTCGCAGCCGAGGTGCTGTCTTGGCGGACCCGGTTGTTCCGGGCTGGTCATCACTATGACCGGCTTGGTGCTAATTCTGGCCGTCTCGGCGTCGAGGCGGCGCAGGCAAAGGCGGAGGCGGCCGCGGCCCAGCGGTCTCTTGACGAGGCCAACTGGCTGCACGAGCAGCTGGCGCGTCACAAGAGCCGCCTCGAGGCCGAGGTGGAGCTTCTTAAGGTGGAGGCCGCCAAGGTGGTGGAGACGCAGCGGGCCCTGGTCGACGCCGACTAGCAGCGCGGCCAGCTGGTCGACGACAAGGGCCAGCTCCAGGCCGAGGTGGAGCCTCTGCGGGAGCAGGCCACCACGGCTGAGGAGGACCGCCAGGCTGAGGCTCGTCACCATGAGGCGGCCGAGAAGGCGGCCGAACACAAGGACGCTAAGCTGAAGGCGGGCCTTGCTAAGGCGGCCGACCTGGAGAAGGCCCTCGGGGAGCGGGAGCGGCGTGGTACATTGCTCGAGGCGCAGCACCTGGAAGAGTCTTTCTCCAGTAAGTGCTGCTTCTTCGTTGTTTGCCGGGTCGGGACCCGGCCCTTTCTTCTTTGTTGCTCTTCTGACTTGCTTCTTCTTTGGCTACAGGGGCCTCTTCGGATCGCACTGTCTTGGCATCCGAATCTTCAGCTGGACGCGCTGATGGGTCAGCGCGCTGGCTCGGAGCAATTGCTGCAGGAGCAGGCCGGCCGGATCGCCTCCCGGGCCAGCTATATCGCCGAGTTCGCCTTCCACGACGAGTTCCATCCGGAACGGACGGAAGACAACACGGTCGTGGATGGCGACGACTACGGCTTGCTTCTTCGCGACCCGGAGGGCAGCTCGGAGGAGACGAGCGTCTACGGCAACGTGGAAGCCGAAGAGGACACTGGTGCTTCGCTGGACCCGGAGGCCAGCCGGGGGAGCCGTCGAGCTCGTGACGCTGCGCTAGGAATGCCTGAGAATCTTTGTAGAAAATTCTGTTAAGTAGCAGGTACACCCACCCACTGGGGGTTTTCAGGATGTAATGAACTCGGGCCGTGGGCCTTTGCTTGAAACATTTATGTGTAAATGTTGTGAGTGTTTATTTGCTGTTTGCCTTCTGCTTTTTTCGAACTTATTTCATGCATTGCTCCTCTCTGAAAC
>NC_041385.1:779463725-779509441 GCF_002162155.2 Triticum dicoccoides
AGGCTCCGGTCCGTGACAAGGAGTTCGACTCTTCTAGAGGCGGCAGCAGGAGTTGGGTCCTTAGAAGCGTTAAGCGCGAGCGAAACACCCACTAGGCCGGCTGGCGGCAATCCGGCTTGGCCGGTTGGTGAGCAGTCGGTCGTGCGTCGAAGTTAGTTGACGAGCGTCGGGCCGTGCTGGTCGACCCGGTGGCTTTCACTTAGTGTATGAGTCGTTAGTTAGCTTTAGCCCATTGTACTTGCCCTCCGTCAGCCAGAGCTGGATCTACGGTTTTAGGGCGAAGTGGGGGACCGCGGCATCCTAACTTTATCCGGAATCACCAAGTAAAGCGACGGGGTGATGATCAAGCCGGCCAGCCCCCGAGCCCCCGGGTCGAGCTAGTCGAGCCGGCGCCGAGATCGGTAGTAAAGTGATGTGAAATATGGATGCAATAAATTGGTCGGCAAAAGGCAGCCCCCGAGTCTCGTTCGGGGACCCCATAGTTTCATATGCTTACAAAAGGCGTTGATACATACGTTCGTGCGACTAACTGTGAAACGGACGGAGGAGTTCTGCGTTCCACAGCCGGGTCGTTTCTTCGCCAGTGGTGTCCCTCTTGTGCTTCTTCGAATTGCGCGCATCGATGAGGTAGTAGGTGTTGCGGTCGTGCAAAGTCCTGCTCACGATGAATGGGCCTTCCCATGGAGAGGACAACTTGTGTTGGCCTGCCTGTTCTTGGACGAGTCAGAGGGCGAGGTCACCTTCGTAGAATGCGAGAGGCTTGATTTTCTTGTTGTGGTAGTGCCCCAGGCCTTGCTGGTAGATAGCCGAGTGGCTAAGTGCCAGAAGGCGCGCCTCTTCGAGCAGGTCGACGTCGTCTTCGGGTGCTTCTCTTGCTTCTGCTTCGGTGTACATCGTGACGCGTGGTGAGTCGAACTCGATGTCGGTCGGGATGACAGCTTCGGATCCATAGACAAGGAAGAATGTGGTGAACCCAGTCGACCGGTTTGGTGTTGTGCGCAGACTCCAGAGAACGGCGGTGGAGCTGCGCTTGACGAGCTCGTTGTTGATGATGCTATAGGCGGACGCCCGGCACTGAACTTGCCGAGCCTCGGTCTCGTCCATGGGGAGAACCCCGTTCTCCAGCCATTCTGATATCGGCAGGGCCCAAGATGGGGTCGTGACGGCAGTGCAGATAGCCACCTGGGTGGGTTCCGAGTCGGCGGCTCCTGGGCCGGGTTGAGCAGCCCCCGGGTTGGTGAAGGCGACGGCCGGGTCCGGGCTGATGGTGGCCGGGTTGAGCGGAGCAACCCCCGGGCCGGGTTTAGCAGTCCCCAGGCCGGGTTTAGCAGTCCCCGGGCCAGGTTCAGTAGCCCCGGGCCGGCTTGCGGCGCGGCCGAGTCTTCTGGGACGTGGATGGACTCTGTGTCCGGCGACGGCTTGACGGACGACTTGCACAGGTGCTCGAGGGAGACACCAGATGGGATGGCTTGACGTGACGAGGCAATCTGGGCGAGCGTGTCGGCTGCCTCATTCTCCGCACGCGGGACGTGGTGGAACTCGCAGCCATCGAAGGATCTGGACAACTTCTGGATGAGGAAGCGGTAGCTTGCCATGTTGGAGTCGTGGGCGTCCCACTCGCCGGAGCACTGCTGCACCACCAGGTCCGAGTCACCGTAGCACAGGATGCGCCGGATGCTGAGTTCCTTGGCAAGCTAGAGGCCGTGCACAAGGGCTTCATATTCAGCGATGTTGTTGGAGGCGGCGAAGTGGATCTGGAGTGCGTAGCGGAGTCGGTCAACCTTCGGAGATGGCAGTATGATGCCGGCCCCTAAGCCGAGTCGCATCTTGGACCCGTCGAAGTGCATGCGCCAATGCGTCAAGTCGGGAGGCGGCGGCAGGTACTGGGTCTCGGTCCAGTCGACGAGGAAATCGGCCAGGGCCTAAGACTTGATCGTTGTGCGGGGCTCGTAGAGAATGGTGTGGCCAGCTAGCTAGATCGCCCACTTGGCGACCCGGCCAGAAGCGCCCCGGCACCCTATGATTTCTCCGATAGGCGCCATGCTGACGACGGTGACGACGTGCTCTTGAAAGTACTACTTCAGCTTCTTGGCGGTGAGGTACACGCCGTAACACATCTTCTGGTAGTGCGGGTAGTTCTGCTTGGAGGTGGAGAGCACTTCGCTCAGGTAGTAGACCGGTTGCTGGACGGCCTGGATCTTGCCCTTCTCCGGTCGTTCGACCACCAGCACCGTGTTGACCGCCCATGAGGTCGCGGCTATGTAGAGCAAGAGCGGCTCCTTGTCGGTCGGCGCGGCCAGGATGGGTGCGGTGGAGAGCATGCGCTTGAGGTCTTGGAAGGCTTCATCCGCCTTGCCGTTCCACTCGAACGGGCTTGTTTTCTTCATTAGCTGGTACAGGGGCAGTGCCTTCTCGCCCAGCCGGCTTAGAAACCGGCTGACTAAAGCGTGGCAGCCTGTGAACTTCTGGACATCCGGCAGCCGGGTTGGCTTGCGCATGCGCTCGATGGCCTTGATCTTCTCCGGGTTCGCCTCGATGCCGCGTTCCAAGACGAGGAAGCCGAGCAACTTTCCGGCTGGGATGCCGAAGACGCACTTTTCTGGGTTGAGCTTGACCTTGTATTCGCGGAGGTTGGCGAATGTTTCTTTCAGATTGTCGAGGAGCGTGAGGTGCTGCTTGGTTTTCACCACGATATCGTCCATGTACATGTGGATGTTCTTGCCGAGTTGCAGTAGCAGGCATTTTTGCATGCAGCGTTGGAAGGTGGCACCAGCGTTCTTTAACCCGAACGACATGGTGATGTAGCAGTACACCCCGAAGGGCGTGATGAAGGACGTCTTCAGGGCATCGGTCGGGCTTGGTCATCGTGTCGCGGTAGAGGATGTTGATGTTGCTGCCGCCATCGATGAGGACTCGACAAAACTTGCAGGTGCACCGCGCGACGATGGTAGGGTTGAGGACGAGGGCGTAACCACTCGGACTCGGCATGACTGCCGGGTGATCCTCCCGGGTCCAGATGATCGGGCGATCCGACCAATGCATGAAATCTGTCTTGCCCGGGATGACGGTGTTCACCTCCTCCGCGCTCGCTGCGCTTGTCATCGCCGAGGCTGGTGAAGACGACGTAGGCCGCGTTCTGGTCCGGGTAGGCGTCGTTCCGCATCGCGCCGCCGGCGGGAGGCGGTGGTGGAGGCGGAGGCGGCATCCCCGTGCCCGGAGCCGGAGCCGGAGCCGGAGGAGGCGGAACGTCGCCCCTCATGATGCGCTTGGTGATGTCCCACTGTCGAAGCGTGTGCGTGGAGGGTCTTGCGCCGCTGTGGTGCTTGCATGGGGTGTCGAGCATCTCTTCAAAGCTCATGGCGGGTTGCCATGCCATCTTGCCGGTGTGCCGGCGCTTCGCTGCCGGGTCCGCCGCGGGCTCAGCAGCCGCGACAAGCCGGCTGTCGTGACGTTGCGCCGGCTGCTCAGCCTTGCGCTTGTTGTTCTGGTGGTGGTGGTGCCGGCTGCTTTCGCCGGCCGGCTTCTGTGGAGGGACCGGCTTCGCCTTGCCGGCCTCATCCAGCGCCACCTGGATCTTCATGGAGGAGTCGGCGTAGGCGTACTTGTCCGCCGTCACCATGAGCGCAGCCATGGTGGCCGGCTCGGAGCGTAGAAGCTTGTGCTTGAGGAGGGTGTTGTCTCGGCACCCACTGACGAAGTATTGGATCGCCTGGACTTCATGGACACCCTCACAGCTGTTCCGGAGCTTGGTCCAGCGTGCGAGGTACTCGCGGCCGGTCTCCATCGGCCCCTGCATGCACATGGCGAGCTGGCTGGGGCGACCGGGCCGCTTGTACGTCCCCATGAAGTTGCGGACAAATGCTTCCTTGAAGTCGACCCATGCGTTGATGCTGCCCATCGGCAGGCTATTCAACCATGTGCGAGCCGATCCTTGGAGCATGAGTGGTGCGTAGCGCACGGCGAGATGAAGATTGGCACCGGTGATGCCAATGGCCGTGGTGTAGTCGGTGGGACAGTCTTCTGGCTTCACGGTCCCATTGTACTTGGGGGTGTCGCGGGGAAACACGAACCCCTTGGGGAAGGGCTCCTCCCGGATGCGTGAGCTGAAACACGCCGGCCTGATAGCGCCGCTCCCCTCCACCTCCAGGGAGCGAGCGAGCTGATCGATACGGTGGCGCGCATCGGCGTTGTCGATGGTGCGCGGGACAAGTCGACTGGCGGCCAGGCCCCAGGGGGCCGGGTCGGCTGGAGCCGGACACCGGCCAGGCTGGCCGGGTCCGTGCTGGGTCTCTGGGGCGGGTTCGTTGCCCAGAGCATCGGCGGCGGTGCCGGCCGGGTTGCGCCGGGTCTGGGCTTGGCCGTAGTGCGCCTCGCCCGGCGGCGAGGAGGCGATGTGCAGGAGTTCGCCGGGTCCGCCAAGGCGGGCGGAGACGGACCCCGCCGGCTTGGCGAGCTGGTTGAGGCGATCCTGCTGGGTGTTGGCGGCGTGGAGGAGCCCGCGCATCCGCCCGATGCGCTCCTTGAGCTCCTAGCCCGCGAGTTGGTCGAGGCCGACCGCGGCTGCCTCCGCAGCGCGCATGTTCTTGACTGGGGTCTCGTAGACGGTCCGGAGGGCGCCAAAGGCCCGGCCGATCGCTCCTCCTCGGGCGCGAGTATCGGCGGCCCGGCTTGGTGCTCCATCTAAACAGCTTCTAGGCGGCGCCTGGTGGTGGCCAGCGTCTCGGACAGGTCCACCATTTGTTGGCGCCTGTCCTCGAGCTGGGTTTGGGCTTCAGGGACGTTGGTGGCGTCGACGTCGGTGCTGATGGGGATGCGGAGGCTCTACATTGCGGCGCGCAGCGGGTCAGATGGCTCCGTCTGTGTCGCGGCGCCCGCGACTTCGGCGACTCTTCTCGCCTTGCTCGACGAGGAAGAGGCGCCATCGCCGGTGACGAAGACCTCCACGTGGGCGTCCATCGCCCCGGCAGTGAATCCGCCGCTGAGAGGGAGCAGGGAGTCGGAGTAGTTGAGCACCTTGCTGGGGTACTCGTCGGCCGCAAGCACGTCGTAGATGCACAGCGC
Source organism: Triticum dicoccoides (assembly GCF_002162155.2). Classification (NCBI taxonomy): domain Eukaryota; kingdom Viridiplantae; phylum Streptophyta; class Magnoliopsida; order Poales; family Poaceae; genus Triticum; species Triticum dicoccoides. The sequence continues at coordinate 779,468,787 of NC_041385.1, forward strand.
GGTGAATAAGCCGGCGAGCGCGCCGATGACGTCGTCCGCCAGAGCGACGGACTCGTCAGAGTAGGAGAAGGGCCCCGTCCAAAGCATGCTTCCAGCTAGCTCCTCGAGCTGCCCCACGGTGGGCGCCAACTGTCGTGGTGGGCGCACGGCAGATGCCAAGGGATCGCTAAAGAGAGGAGGAGGCTCGAGGGCGCTGGTGGGCTTCGGAGGCGAGGTTGATATGGGCGGGCACGGGACGCCGGACATACCCAGGTTCGGGGCTCTCCGGAGAGATAACACCCCTAGACCTGCCAAGTTTAGTTGGATGGTCGATAGTACAATGTCGCTCCTGGAGCTGTATGAAGAGGAAGGAGGCTGGCCAAGGCTCGGGCTGCTCCTTCTCTCTGGTGTTGCTATGTAGTGGCTAGTCCTATCTTGCTTGCTTGCTTTATCTCGTATGGCTTTGAATGTCGGGGATCTCACATATCATGCCTCTGTAGGCGTGGACTCCTGGGGGGTTTTATAGACCAGCCCACCCAGGGTTACAATGGTAATATGCCGAGTCGGTGGGTCCGTATTGTCGGTGTCCGGGGTACCGGGCTGGGTCCCGCTTGGGAGCTCATGGTTCGCCGGGTTCCCCTAGGTGCGGGCCCTGCGTGCCTAGGGGGGACTGTGCGCCGTCTTGTCGATCGTCATGGCGTGGACGAGTCGAGCCGCGCACAGTGTTCTCCGTCAGACATGATTCCTTGGCGTTTCAATGATGGGCAGCAACTTATGCACCTTTGGCGTTTCTTACCTGGTTCGCAACGCTAGCTACCTCAGTGTTTCTTCTTGGTCAGAAATGCTAGCTACCTCGGCGTTTCTATGTTGGGCAGAAACGCCGCGTGCTGTGGCGTTGCTAAAAGGGTCAGATCATGAAATACTTTCACGTCAAGTTCATTTTCTGACAAAGTTTGTTGAAAGGGTCAGAATAGTGAAAAAGTCCTCGCATCTCTGTCCCCTCTGTCTTCACGCACGCACCTCATGCCTCGGCTAGCAGCCTAGCACCGCCGTCTGCCATTTTGCGGGCCACCGGCCGACGACCTCCCTCGCGCGCGCCATGGAGGATGGGGACCTCCCCGTGACTGGTGACCCCAGCTTCCTTGCAAACTCTCTTGGCGAACGCCATGGAGGACGGCGACGAACTCACCTTCTCGAGCGCGGTTGGCCTCTTTTTCTCCCCGAGCGGTGGTAGCGTCCTCTTCTCCCCGAACTCGGCGGCCTCCTCTTCTCCCCGAGCACGGCGGCAGCCTCCTCTTCTCCCCGAGCATGGCGGCGGCCTCCTCTTCTCCCTGAGCGCCGCGGCAGCCTCCTCTTCTCCCCAAGCGCGGAGGCAGCCTCCTCTTCTACCCAAGTGCGGCGGCTGGGACAGGCTCGCCGGCTTGAATCAACGTCGCCATTGGTGACGACGCCTATTTTGTACCCGTCGGTGACGCGCTCATGCAGTTCGGCGAGGCATTTTTTTTGTTCACGCTCACAAGCCTTACTGAGTGCACACGCTAGAGAACTCGGCAACTAGAGTGCCCGTTCATTCTGTTTTGTCCCGTTGCTTTTTTTTTGCTGTGAACCAGGTTTGATACTCGGTAAAGACATTGCCGAGTGCCCGACGAAAGGAACTCGGCAAACATCTGTTTGCCGGAAGGGTGTAAGCCGGGTACGCTTTGCCGAGTACAACACTCGTCAAAACCATTACCGAGTGTTTTAGGGCATTTGCTGAGTTTTTTCAGCACTCGGCAAACAAGTGAATTCTAGTAGTGACTGTGTGCATGGTGAGAGAATAGGGAGTAGTGGGAAGCAACTTCTTAAGAATGGTAGATGTTACGTTTGCATATAGTATTAGTTCTCGACGATGCCCGGCCCGCATCCTTGTCGTCGACCCGTTCGTGACGTCGTCCTGCTTCAGAGAACCCATGTACGGGACTGGGCTCCGCCGGGCTGGGACTGGGAGGTGCTACCTTCAGGGGCTCGCCGCTTGGTGAGGAACCCGGCCCCGGGTCCCGTCGTCGATCCTGAGCACCTGTGGTGGCGTTCGCGTGGGCCACGTTCTGTGTAGAGGGAGCCGGCCCCGCCGGAGGTGGTGCGTCGCCGTGTCAGGGAGGAGGACAAGCACGTCTGTCGCTACATGGCTGCTATGGACGTCAGGTTCTCCAGTACATGGCAGGTTCTTTGGGGAGATGATAGGAGCTATGATCCTGTCATGGTTCCTTCTCTTTGGGTGTCCACCGCCCGTACCTTAGGAACCGCGAGTGGCCTAGATGCTTGTGTAGTATTTGATCTTTATTAGCTAGCTAGCTACTAATGTATTCGATATATAATATTTGAGACGATGTATTCGATATATAATATTCGAGATGATGTATTCGAGATTATGTACTATGATTCAGTTTTTACTTATTGATTGCATGCATACTTTGTAATTTGAATACTAACTTGTCTTATATTTCTTCTGGATTAGTTAAATAAAAGCTATGGCGGACAATACCGGCAAAGAGGGAGAAGAGACCCTGTTCGAGATCATACGCTCCCCTCGTGGGCCAGATGATCAGAATGAAGAAGATGACGGCTCCCAATATCTGAGCGATACCGGGGAGGGTGATGATATGATATTCGATCGTGACGACCGAATTGATGAAGTCATGAACTATGATTATGATGACGCCGGAAATGTTGATCTTGAAACAACAGAGACCGGCGAGGTATATTTATATACAACCAGGCATCTGGTGATCATCACATGTTTTTAATGATTTGAAGTGTTATTAACGAATCGATATTTCTTCTTTCAGCCCTCCGGATCGAGCAAATCTGCTTCTACAGGCAGCAGGATAGTGCGAGGCCCAGGCAAAAAGTTGAAGGAGGACATAAAGTACAACATCGATGCCATCAGAACTGATGGCGAACCGCTAGCGCCTAAGAACATTGTGAACAAGTTCGTTCATCAGTGCGGAGTTCTTGTGAAGGACCAACTCCTGATCTCCCTTTAAGAATGGAAAGAGCTAGCAAAGAAACGTCCAGATCTTACTTTTGTCGATGACAGAGCAAAATCTCTGCTTTGGGAAAAACTCATGTAACATTTCACCATACCAGATCATTTCATGGATGCAGATGTGCATGAAGTCAAGGATGCTGCTCTTAGGAAGATGGCAATTGCATTCAGCATCCATAAGAAAATTGTATGGGCCAACTACGTCAAAGGAGGAAAGAAGACTCCAGAATACAAGGGAACACTAGAGAAGCAAAGAGAACACTGGCCCACCTTCGTGAAATTCAAGGAATCATAATTATCTAAGGAACGCTCGAGAAAAAACAAGGCCAATGCCGCAAAAAAGGAGTAGTTCCATAGGCTGGGGCCAGGTGGCTATGCGGTGGCAATGCCTAAGTGGGTTAAGTCTGAGCAAGAGATGCTGGATGCAGAGGTCACTCCAGTTGCTAAGAGTTGTCCCTCCCAGGTGCAGAACTTGGTTCTATGCGCATGGTGGGGCATTGGACCCGAAGACAAGCCAGGTTTCGAAGAAGGCATGTCTTAAAGGAGCCGAAGATAAGTTACTTGATGCAATAGAAGATGCTCGAAAGGGGGTGTTCACGCCCAACAGAGAGAACGACGAGCTTGCGCGCGCCTTGGCAAATCCTGAACACCCGGGAAGAACACGAGGCAAGGGCGTTGTTCCATGGTATGAGGGCTTTTCAGACTAGAACGCCAACTACAAAAGCCATGCGAGAAGGAAGAAGCTAGAGGAGGAGCAGACGAAACAGGAAGCAGAACGCTTTCAAGACCTAGAATCAACGCACGCGGACTTGGCACTCAAATTCCTGCGGCAGCAGCAGCAGGTCGACTCACTTAGCCAGGAAAGGGGGTCTTAGAAGCGGCAGCAGCTAGCGGATGATCCAACATTGGATAGCACCGTCCCATCCATGCCAAGAACCAACGTGGGTTCCGCCCCAGGCGACACACTGCTAGATAGATACCCTGTGGATGACATCATGGAGAACACTAACTATGAGCTACACTTCAAAATGAAGAACATATCCATGAAGGTGGTGGACGCCATTGCTTATACAAATCACCCTGAAGCAACCTTCCATTCCAACCTGATTCCAGCTGGCTATGCTCGTGTCGTGGTTGATGAGGTGGTGGACCAATATTTGGGGCTAGAGCTTGACATTCCTAGAGGTGACGAAGAGCACACACTAGGAGAGGCCAAACATCGTATCATCTTGGAGAAAATTCCTTATTTGACACTATCATAAAATCTGCTTCCTTATTTGACACTAGGAAAGTTTTTCTTCCCTATTTGACACAAGTTCTAAAGTTTATTCCATATATGACATTTCCGTCCATTTTTAGCCTAAATGACACCTGAAAAGACTCTTTTACCCCTCATGTGGTATGTGTGTGTGCGGGGCAGTAGCACACACACGCAGCATCAGTGCGAGGGAAGGAGCACACACACAGCAGCACATACACATACAGCAACACACACACACACACGCATCAACACACACACACGCACACACAGACACATAGCAACACACATGCACGCACACACACACAACAACACACACGCACGCAGCACACACACACACACATGCAACATCACCCACGCATGCAGCACATAGGCACGCAACAGCATACACACCACGCGCACGTACACATGCAGTAGCAAATACACACACAACAGCACACACCAACACACACACACACACAGCACACATGTGTGCGGGCACCCAGGCACGCAATAGCACACACGCGCACGCACACACACATATCACATGAGGGGCAAAATGGTCTTTTCAGGTGTCATTTAAGCTCAAAATGGACAAAAGTGTCGTATAGGGAATAAAATTTAGGACTGGTGTCAAATAGGGAAGAAACACTTTTCCAGTGTTAAATAAGGAACTAGACTTTAAGACAATGTCAAATAAGGAATTTTCTCATCGTCTTATGGAGAAAGGATTGCATCATCTTTCGAAGGCCACCGACACTGTGTCAGCCGACTCCTCCTCAAAGTCCGCCACCGCGTCTGCAGACTCCCGCTCCTCCAAGTCCACCAACGTGTCAAACCACTCCTCCTCCTCCAAGTCCGACACAGCGTCAGGCCACTTCTCTAGCTTCAAGTCCGGCACAGCGTTAGGCCGCTCCTCCTACTTCAAGTCCGACACCTCGCTAGGCCACTCCTCCTGCTTCAAGTCCGGCACAGCGTCAGGCCACTCCTCCTGCTCCAACTCAGCCACGTCAGCCGTCTCCGTCACCTCAGCAATCGCGGAAGAGAGCCGCCGCAGCTATGGTGCGTAGCGATATGAGTCAAGGTAGTACAGGAGGTACAGGCGGAGGCAAGCGATATCAATATGGTCCAAGCCTCACTCCTCTTCCTCAGAGGCCTTACGACATGATCGAGGAGCAAAACACAGCCATAGTGAAGTTCCAAGTGGACGCTCATTTTGTACCAAAACCGCCACCGCAGCCAAAGGAGAAAGTGCCTGAGAAAGTCATTGACCACTTTATTCATATGGCAAGAAAACCAGCTCCCAAGCCTGTTGACTCAGACTATGAGCACCAAATCAGGAAGGCACATCGAGCACGACTACAGAAGGAGTCGAGCTCGAGCTCGAGCCAAGCAGTTGGCAAAAAATGCGGAAAACCGTTCCCCAGCTGGGAGAACAGGCGGCGCAATCGATCCCCCCGCTTGTTGAACCAACACATCAGAGTACCGGTGCCAGTTAGCTGGTAATAACTGACGATCATAGAAGGCAGGCTGAAATGCTTGGTATCACTGTTGGATAACTCCTCGAGATCGAGCCCATGTCTCCTCTTAGAGAGGAGGACATAAAACGGAAATATGTCTATGGCAAACCTTTGGTCGAGCCTGAGGAGGTCAAGAACCTCTCAACGAGAATGTATGAATTGCATGAATGATACATGAAAATTACCAAGAGTTCCAATCGGGAGTCCCTCATGGTGAACGTCAAGGAAGAGCATTACTTCCATAAGCTAGCTCTGACTGTTGAGTATTCAGAACTATTTCAGTTATTCAATCAAGAGGAACTCGACAAATCTCTCGTCAGTTGCTATTATGTGTAAGTGATTTCTTAATGTAATTGAAGTCTCAAGCTAGCTATAGTGCTTATTGATCGATCATTACCTGTAATTATCCTCACTATATTCTTTTCTATGTTATTATGCAAGATGAAGATGTATGAAATGAAAAAATCTGAACGCTATGGCATTGGGTTCATTGACCCAAATACCATTAATAAACACACATGGAAATTGGAATGGTATCAAGCAGATGTAGAGAAAAGCATGCTAGAGTTCTTGAACCCCCCCCCCCTTCAAACATTTTAGTACCGGTTGGTGTTACCAACCAGTACTAAAGGGGTCCCCGCCCCCGGCGCTGGCTCAGGCCATGTGGTGGCCCTTTAGCGGCGGTTCGTGCAGAACTGGTACTAAAGGGGGACCTTTAGTCCAACCGGCACTAAAGGCCCTTACGAAACGGTGCTATAGCCCGGTTCTACACTAGTGGAAGTGACCGTTGCTCTGTTTCAAATGTTTCCTTTGAAATCTCCGGGTCTGGATAGATTTCCACGCATTTTTTTCCAGCACCACTGTGATGTTTTTAAGTTATCCTATGCAAGGTTAATACATTTGTCCAAATGTTAGTTCTTTCCTATAATACATAGCCAACATATTATCTGATGAAATACTTTACTACAATACTAAAAAAAATTATAGATGCTCCGACAAAGTATGAAGGCTATGATGAAGCGCGCCCCTCCTTATCCACAACAACCCTAGAGCTCAAGCTGACAGGTTGTGTCGGAATTATGGCCATACTACATTTTTTTGTCGTATGACTATGATAAATGTGTTTGGTGGTATTTAAATGTTGTATTATATATGTGTATGTTCAAATAATGCGTGCGTGCATGTGTGTGTGTGTGTCTATATGCAGGGCTGCCTAAAAAGAAGCAACAAATATATAGGTGATAGTTTTGCCGAGTTTCAGCTTGCAGGAACACGGCATTAGGATATACCACACGTCATTACCACATGCGCAATTAGTATACCAATTTGAAAGCCAGCCGAAAACACGTGCGGAAAAATAAAAAAAATCTAAAGGGAGCGTCAGAGGATGACACATGGCAGCAGTTGAGAGCCTGCCAAGTGGCGTGCTCTCAGCCCATCCTAAGTGGCCCTTGGGGAGGCTGCGAACAAGCGCTCCTCACGTAGTTACTCTCAACAACCAGAGAAAATTTTGCAACAAGTTTGGGTTGGGCCCATCTCCGGCCATGGCTTAGCCCAGGTCAGTTTGCAAATTCCAACATTAAAAATCTCTTTCAACTTCTGAAAATGAGTGCCCTTATATCTTGCCTTCGTTGAGAGGGGACGAACCCTCGCTGAAGGGGAGACCGATATGGGGCGGCCCAGGAGCGCGGGAGGACACAACCTCCTTTTTCTTGTTTTTTTATGTTTTCTACTTTCATTTTTTGCTTTATTTTGTGCTTTTGTTTAGATTTTAAAATATTCTAAGTATATATAATACGAAAAACAATCAACAGAAGACATTTGATTTTTTAAAAAAAATATTTGAAAAATGTTAATCGGGCATTCGAAAAAATGTTGAACTTGTATAGAAAAAGTGTTGATCATGTATTCAAAAAATGATGATTTTTTGATCATGTATATAAAAATGTTAATCAAGCATTTAAAAACATGTTAAACAAGTATTTGAAAAAATGTTAATCAAGCATTTGGGAAATGTTAATTGTGTATAGAACAAATGTTGAAAGCGTATAGAAAATGTGTTGATCCTCATGTATTAAAAACATGATGAATTTTTTTATCATGTATATAAAAATGTTAATCCAGCATTTAAAAAAATGTTGAACATGTATTTGAAGAAAATTAATCAAGCATTTGGGAAATGTTAATTGTGTATAGAAAAAATATTGACCTTGTATTAAAAAATGTTAATATTGAATTTGAAAAATCTTAATTAAGCATTTGTAAAATAAAGTTATGTGTGCATAGAAAATGTTGACCATGTGTTAAAAAATGCTAATGTTATATTTCAGAAAAGTTGAAAATGTGAATCATCATAGCAATCATCCTTCGATAAGCATGAAGGGAAATTAAACAATGTATGAGTTGAAAAGTTACTCTCATTAGAAGGTGGGCACGGGTAGCTAATCCGCTCTTCCTCCTTTTGTTCTTCGCTCTCCTCATCATCTTTTTCATCCAATGAGCTCACAGTTTTGTCAATTTCTTCTTCCATAGATTCCTGCAAAATATTAGTCTTTTCTTGGACAACGAAGACTTCCTCAATAAATGCATCAATATCGGAATTGAATTCATAATTCTCATAGCAATATTTAAGTACAGAAAAATTTTCAGGTCTATAAACAACATCATCAAGATTTTCACACTCTTTAAACAAAGATTCAATTTCATAAGCACCCATAAAAGCAACAAATTCTTCTATTTGTTCCACATCATAGTAATCATATATACCATTAGCATAAGAAGCTAAGGTTTCATTATCATTAAATTTGCATGAAAAGGGAAGGTGTGGAGCCTGCACCCTAGAGCAATAAGTATAATCATATCTCAAGCATAGTTTCCTAGCATACCAATACAACATATAAATTTGATCCCATGATAGTTTCCCTTTTTGTGTCAAGCGATAATCCCTAAAGTATTCGCGTTGATCCAATGTGTCTCCCATGATATAATTGAATGGGGTTTTCTCAAGATTATCAAAGTAGTACATAATATCTTTCACATAATGAGCATCAAGGGTTTTAGGAGGTTCCCCATCTCCATGAGTAGCAAGTAAACCTAATTTTTTCGGTATTTCATGTTCCATATCCATAACTAAAGATAGAGAACAACTTAGAACAACAAATGAAATCTACTTAGTGATAAAGCAAACAAGCACACCCGAGAATATTCACCCCACGCTATATCTCCCCGGCAATGGCGCCAGAAAAAGGTCTTGATAACCCACAAGTATAGGGGATCAATTGTAGCCTCTTTCGATAAGTAAGAGTGTCGAACCCAAGGAGGAGCTAAAAGTAGAACAAATATTCCCTCAAGTTCTATCGACCACCGATACAACTCTATGCACGCTTAATGTTCGCTTTACCTAAAACAAGTATGAAACTAGAAGGATTTTGAAGGTGTTGTTGGATAGGTTTGCAAGAATATAAAGAGCAAGCAAATATAAACTAGGGGCTGTTTAGATAAAGAAGCAATAAAGTTAGTATAGCGAGTGTGGAAAAGTGGTGGTAGGAGTTGTGAAATTGTCCCTAAGCAATTGACTACTTTACTAGACCGATAGCAAGTTTTATGTGGGAGAGGACACTGCTAGCATGTCATCCCTGACTTGGAATTCTATGAACTTATGATTGGAACTATTAGCAAGCATCCGCAACTAGTAACGTTCATTAAGGTAAAACCCAACCAAAGCATTAAGATATATTGGTCCCCCTTTAATCCCATATGCATCAATTTCTATGCTAGGTTGAAGCTTCTGTCACTCTTGCCCTCCAATACATAGTCCTATCAACATACAACTAACCCTATGGTGTGATCCACGTGCACGCTCATATGATGGGCACCAAAGGACAACAACATAACCACACGCAAATTAAACCAATCATAGCAATTCACTAATTACCGATAGGACAACGAAAATCTACTCAGACATCATAGGATGGCAACACATCATTGGATAAAAATATGAAGCATAAAGCACCATGTTAAAGTAGAGGGTACAGCAGGATGCGGGAGAGTGGACCGCAATAGATGGGGAAAGGTGATGGAGATGTTGGTCTTCGCTTTGGGAATTATCTGGAGATCCAAAGACCACTTCCAGTGTGATTTAGCCCGTACAGTAGGCCTCTACACCTGGTATGACACCTTTAAAGGTGGTTTTAGTGGGTTTGATCCTTGAGGGATCGATACTCATTTTGCACACTGTATCCTGATAAAGCAGGTTCAGGCTGCTGCCACCGTCCATGAGGACTCGCGTCAGATGGAACCCATCAATAATTGGGTCAAGGACCAGTGCGACTGAATCGCCATGACGGATACTGGTCGGATGATCCCTGCGATCAAAAGTGATCGGGCAGGATGACCATGGATTGAACTTTGGGGCGACTAGCTCTATCGCGTTGACGTCCCTGAGTGCGCGCTTGCACTCCCTCTTGGGGATATGGGTAGCATATATCATGTTAACCGTTTTGACTTCGGGGGGGAAACTTCTTCTGTCCCCCTGTGTTCGGTGGCCGGGGCTCCTCATCACCGTCCTCGCTTTGGGACCCCTTCTCCTTATTCTCGGCATTTAACTTGCCGGTCTGTTTGAAGACCCAACACTCTCTGTTGGTATGATTGGCTGGTTTATCGGGAGTGTCGTGGATTTGGCATGGACGACCTAGACACTACAAGAAATATGTCAACTTGTGACCTTCTGTCAGTGACCCTAAAAGAATTGATCATAAATCTACGACCATTTGAGACCAATTGGTCAAAAGCTGTTCGGGGGGGCTCCAAACCCTGAACTATAACGGCCATCTTGGTCAGAAAGGTCGCAATTTCCTTACACGAAATGGTCATAAAGCAGATAGCACTAGTCCACTGCCTTATTTCTAGCTGATCACGACCAATATAGATGGTCATAACCTTGTAAATTGTGGATCATGGCTATGATTGGGCGCCACCTCATCATTTTTGCCTATGTGTCGTGCTTAGTTGTCGCCCACCTCATCATTTTTGCCTATGTGTCGTGCTTAGTCGTCACTCTCGTTTATCATTTTTGCACATGTGTCGCGCTTAGGTGTCATTTTTTTGCTTATGTGTCAATTTGCATATGGTTTTTGAACCGCAGTCAGCTGACCCGCCTCGCTGTACAGTGAGACCCGCGACGGGTCCCACTGGTCTGATCAATGGGGCCTGCCATGCTGACAAATCCGGTCCACCCTGCTGACATGCAGGACCCGCCATGCGGGGCACACCCGCCTGACAAGCAGGACCGTCAAGCTGACACGTGGGACCCAGGACCCTCAAAAAATTAGTGCTGGATAATGGAGCAAAAATAGGCATTGGTGCGAGTTGAACTCGCGACCACTCGTTCCTGGAGGCAGGACCATACCACCACGCCACCCTTTCTTTGGTGCTAGAGCACCTCGCACCATCCAAATAAAGCAAACAGAACGTTGCTGGGTCCGGGCCTTTTTGGGCAAGGCCACCTGGCTTTTTTTCTTTTAACAATTCCATTATGTCGAGTGTGGGCCAATGACCCATAGGCCTTTCGAAGGTCCAGCTTGGGGCGATGTGGACTTCCCACATCTTTGAGTCCACATAAATAGTAGGAGTTCAAATTTCACTACAAAAATTAGAGCGTGTTCAAACAAAAAAAGTGTAAAATGTAATTGCACCGTCAATTTTGTGTATGACCTCGGATCAATATTATCCAAACATTTGGTTCATCTTGAAGAGCATTTAAAAAATGTTAACAAAGAATTTTTAAAATGTTAATAAACCATTTGAAATATGTTGAGAATGTGTATAGTTTTTTAATTAAGCATTGAGAAAATCTTGGCCATGTATTAAAAATTGTTTATCTTGTATTTGAAAAAATGTTAATCAATCATACGAAAATGTTAAAATGTGTATAAAAAATGTTGACCCTGTATTAAAAAAATCTTGTGCTTGAAAACTATTAATGAAGCATTTAAAAATTGTATAGAAAAATATTGAACATGTATATAAAAAGAATCTTGTGCTAGTTTTAAAGACAATTCCCGTAGTCCATGCTTGTTATTTTTCCTATAAACTAGGTCTCATATAATGGACACAATGTGAATGCTTTCAATTTTTTTGGAATTTTTTAATTTCTTATGCTGGTTTGAAAATGCGGTCAACCGTCGAGAATGGCCGTTCATAGCTAGTGTATGAATCTTGCAAATCTTTTGGAGTGTCTCTAATTAAACAGATACTTATGTATCTAGAAATGATTTAAAAAAATAAAGACCAAACTATGAGGCAGCAGTAGTTCAAATTTGATTTGGTCCAATTTTGCAACTGATTTTTGGGCACTCGGAAAATGGAAAATGATTTTTTGTCCAAAAAAATGAAAACTTCCTTAGGCAATATTGTTTGCCACCCAAGATGCACCCTTATGCACAATATAAGATCATTTGAACAAACTATGCCATGAATGTGGCCATTAGATTGAGCATTTGAGTTGAAAGTTATGCATCTTCACACTTGATAGCTCATTTCTGAGAATACTTTTTAAAAGTAATCGTCGTATTACAAGTTTATAATTTTTGCTGGTTACTTGGTCACATATAATGACACAATGCGAAGGTTTTCCAAATTCTTGATTTTTTTTGAATTTTTTATGCCCGTTTCAAAATGCAGTCAAAACGGCGGGCTTGACCGTTCTTATCTAGTGGTTGAATCTTGGAATATTTTTGGTGTTTCTCTGATTAAATAGATACTTATGTACCTATAAATTATTGTTGAAAAAAATAAAGAGCAAACTACGAGGCAGCTGCAGTTCAAATTTGACCCGCTTCCAGCTGAATCGACGGGAATTTGTCTTTTTCACCAGAGGTGGGTCAAAACTTTTGACACCCAACCATTTTGTCAATTGTGCATTAAATATGGCCTAGTATTTTATAAAATTGATTTGGTCCAATTTTGCAACAAATATATGGTAGGTCCTTCACAAAAAAAACATTTGAACAATCCCTTAGGAAACATTGTTTGTAATTCCAAGATGCACCCTTGTTCACAATATGAGATCATTTGAACAAACTATGCCATGAATGTGACCATAAAATTGATCATTTGGCTTGAAAGCCATGAATCTTCACACTTGATAGCTCATTTCTGAGAACACTTTTTTAAAATAATTACCGTATTACAAGTTTATTATTTTTCCTGGAAACTTGGTCACATATAATGACACAATGCGAAGGTTTTCCAATTTTTTGAATTTTTTTGAATTTTTTATGCCCGTTTCAAAATGCGATCAAAACGCCGGGAATGACCGTTCCTAGCTAGTGGTTGAATCTTGGAATTTTTTTGGTGTTTCTCTGATTAAATAAATACTTATGTACCTAGAAATGATTTTTGGGAAAAATAAGAAGCAAACTACGAGGGAGCTACAATTCAAATTTGACCCACTTCCAACTGAATCGGCGGAAATTTGTCTTTTTCATGAGAGGTGGATCAAAACTTTTTACACCCAACCATTTGGTCAATTGTGCATTAAATATGGCCTAGTATCTTATAAAAATGACTTGGTCCAATTTTGCAACAATTATTTGGGAGGTCCTTCACAAAAAACCTCCTTTTGGGCACTCAAAAAATGGAAAATGGTTTTTTCGTCCAAAGAAAATGAAAAATTCCCTAGGCAATATTGTTTCCCAGTCCAATATGCATCCTTGTGCACAATATGAGATCATTTGAACAAACTATGCCATGAATGTGGCCATAAGATTGATCATTTGGCTTGAAAGCCATTGATCTCCACACATGATAGCTCGTTTCCGAGAACAGTTTTTTAAAAGAATTGCCGTATTACAAGTTTATTATTTTTCCTGGTAACTTGGTCACATATAATGACACAATGTGAAGGTTTTCCAATTTTTTGATTTTTTTTTGAATTTTTTATGCCCGTTTCAAAATGCGGTCAAAACGGCGGGAATGACCGTTCCTAGCTAGTGCTTGAATCTTGAATTTGTTTGGTGTTTCTATGATTAAATAGATACTTTTGTACCTAGAAATTATTTTTGGAAAAAATAAATAACAAACAATGAGGATGCTGCAGTTCAAATTTGACCCGTTTCCTCCTGAATGAGCGGAAATTTGTCTTTTTCATGAGAGGTGGATCAAAATTTTTGACACCCAGTCATTTGGTCAATTGTGCATTAAATATGTCCTAGTATTTTAGAAAATTAATTTGGTACAATTTTGCAACAAATATATGGTAGGTCCTTCACAAAAAAAAGTCATTTTGGGCACTCGGAAAATGATTAAAAATAGTTAGAAAGATCATAGATGCATAGAAATTGGTCCTTATCCATAAAATGTGGTCTAACTCTAGTGAAAATTTGTGTGGTGCCATTTTGCAAAATATTTTTCATAGCTACTTCACAAAATCCCTCTATTTTTAGAACTTAGACACTTTTTTAAATCACTGGTTTTTCGAACCAATCAGGACTCTTCCCACGGATCAATGACATGGCGCCCATCCATCCATCCATCCATCTCTCCATCCCACATCCATCCATCCATCTATCTACAGAAAAATAGAAAATAAAATGACAAAGAGATACCCCCCACCCGCAGCCCAAACCCTAGGTCAGATCCCATCCACTCCCCCCCATCGCACCCCTCCTCTCCTCGCAGCCGCAGCCACCTCCTCCCTCGATCCAGTCCTCTCCCCGGCCTCCTTTCCCCGATATGTAGATGTATGTCCCCGCGCCGCCGCCCCCACCTTCTCCTTCCTCTCCCAAGGGAAGGGAAGCAAGGGAACAGAAGGAAGGGAGGGAAGGTCGGCAAGGAGTTCGGTTGAGCGCCGCCATGTGATTTCCCCAGCTCCCGTGCCACCGCGTGACCTCCCCGGAACCCCGCTAGCACAGGCGGCCACCACTGCCCCTCTTCCCACGCAGGGAGATTGGGGAGGTTGTCGTCTCCCATGGACATGGCGTGCTCCTCTGCTGACGAGGCCGCCGTATCTCTTCCCTGCTCGAGGCTGCCGTCGACCATGGCCATGCTCGAGGTCTCCTACTCCCTGCCATGCCCTCCGCGCCGCCATGATCTACTGCACCGCTGCGCTCCCCGACGTGCCCGTGGCCGTGGGCCCCCAGCCGCCGCCGCCGTCCGCGGGCCTTCGGGCGAGGTCCATGGCCACCTTCACCCGCACGTGAGCGCCCCCTTCCCTACCCTTTCTGCCCAGATCTGCTACCCCTGAATTTGAGTGGTCTCCCGGTTGAATCTGTGTCGCAGGAAGCCCCACGTCAAGAAGGACCAGGAGGGCGTCGACGTCTTCGACAGCATCTGAAAATAGGCGACCCCTCTGCATTTTCTGTAGCTTGCATGTTTGTTCCATTAGAACATAGAAAGAATGTAAGTGCTATGTATGTAGGTATCATAGTTACCATTCCTGGAACCAAGCTCCAGCTAATCCTTCTACTCTTAATTGATACTGGCAAGTTTGTTCCTCATCATGTGGCAATTCTAGGTGGTGCAGTGTGCACATGCAGCCACTCATAAATTGCTCTTGTCCAGTGTAGAGAACTTTAGATGACTGATATATCGTAAATCAGTTGGCCTCTGAAATTTAGTTTCATTAGGTATATCATGCATTAAGCATCAGGGGATAGGTTAAAGAAAAATCTCTTATATATGTGGTTTCCTTTTTCTTTTTCTGATGATTACAACTTATTAGATTATTTTGTCAAAATCAAACAGGAACATCATCAGAATATGCAAGACCAGGTACTGCTGATAAGGCTATTCAATGAAAACTAAGAAGCTCAAGGTCAAGGGCCTCGATTTGGGCTGATTTACTGATTTGGTTTCCTCTGTTGGTGATGATTGTTCCTGAAGGCGCTGGCCAAGGAGCTGGTGCAGTCCAGGAAGGCGGTCAACAACCTCTATGAGAACAAGGCCCAGCTCAACTCCATCTCCATGCACCTCGGCAAGATCGTTGGTAATGGACACCGCTTGCATCGTATCTATCTTTCTAGATAGCATTCAGTATGGTAACATTTAGTAATTTACAGCTGCTGTTCATGATGCTATTACAAACTCTGAAATCTGGTACTTTAGTCAAATGTGCTTCCTTTCTGAACAGCTGTGCACCTTGGCGAGCTCGTCGGTAGCAAACAGTTTCTACTGGCCTCGTATCATTCTATACTAGTATGGATAGATAGCATCCAAGTTTGTTGTCTACTGACCTCTGCTAGTGTCTTGAAATGCTTGGGAATGGCCCGTCCGTCTGGACATGCAGTTAGTCTGAATCTATTTTGGCAGCTAACATGCCTCGTCATTCTGACTACCTGCTTTCTCACTTCATGGCACTTGAGAACATTCATGTTCTGTTTTATTCATTCTCACATTCTGGCATCTATTACTACAACGATCTCACAATGGCGGTTTAGGACATGCTTATCCTTGCAAAAAAAATTGAGCTCAGGCAATACTAATGTTTATATCTACCATTCAGTACTATTGTTTATATCTAATCAAGATCTTATGGTTTACACAGGTCGGGTTGTCGCAGGTTCCATGGAGCCCCCCTCCCCTCGTCAAGCTCGGCGCCAAGAGCGAGGAGCTGCTCTTCGCCTCGCCTCGCCTCGCACAAGCAACGTCGTATTCTTGTCTGCTCTTTCACTAGTGTCGACCCTTGCTTTCATTGTTAATAATACACGCATGCTCCACAACTAATACAGAAGATGCATTTCCATCCCATCTAGTAGGTGCTGACTCAATGCAAACAAATAAAATAAAATTAGTAGGTGTTGACTTCTCACACCCCATATATGCTGAATGATGCTAGTTGCTGTACCAATGTGATGTTGCTTGCTTGATTGATGACTTGTTGTCATTAACTAGAAAAAAGAAGAAGAAAACCTTGTCAATTTATTTGAGGAGAATCATGTATCCCATTCATTAGACAACCAGTACTACTACTTGTATTTGCATGTTTGCTTGCTTGCTTGCTTGTAGCACTATCAAGTGTGAGGAAATCCAGTACTAGGATGTGTGGAGCTGGGACGCTGTTGGATCATTAGCACTTGTAGCACTATCAAGTTTGTACTGATTGCAGATAGAAAACCTTGTAATTTTGTTTCTGTAAGCTAAACTTTGTGATTTAATTTCTGGAAGCTAAACATTGTAAGTCTATTAAGAAACTTGAGCGAAATCAGCCCACAAGTTAGTTGAAGTCACAAGTGCCTTTTATTGACAGAGTCTTCTGCCAGGGCGAATGTTATATTCAAAACCACTTCTGATCACTTTGTGTTTTCTTTTTTAATATTTTGTTGTGTCTTGCTTGGTGGGAATTGATCCAGTTAAGTGGCTGACTGGGAATATTATGATGTCAAGTTTGTGTCTTAGTGCGTGTGAGAATGTTGTTTCTTTCTTTCTTCCTTTTGTTGCAAACCTGAAAAGAAAGTGCAATTTGAACCTGGAAGGTGCATGTACTGCTGCTACTTTCGTGTGCCAATTTTGTGATGTTAGTATACTTGTGCTGACTAGTTTTGTTAGATCTTGCCAGTTGAATGGATGGTCGTGTTAGTAGAATGGTATTTTGTTTTAGGCGCAATGTGTTGCAGTGAAGTTTTTTGCACGACTTGCACTTGAGCCATGCATATTCATATCATGTATCTGTTTTCTTGTATGAATGGGTATCTCATTTTAACTAGTTGGGGGACAAAAAGCATGGCACTAACTCAATTTGTGTTATCATTTTAAATAAATGTCATTTTCTTGAATGGTCTGTTCATAATATATTTGCCCCAATGTTCTGATTCTTCTCTCATTCATGTAACAGGGTGACAGAGGAAGCCATGTTGCAGTTTTGTTTATTCCCAACCCTGACTACGGTCATCCAGCGAGTTTGGCATGTTGTTCATCTGACTACGGTCGTCGAGCGAGTCTGTCATGTTGTTCATCTGACTACGGTTGTCTAGCGAGTCTGGCATGTTGTCATTTTCTTGTAAAGCAGTATTGTATTACACTTGTAGAGCTCGTTACACTTGTAGAGCTTGGAAGTACTATATTACACATGGTCTTGTATTGGCACGTGTAGAGATTGTTATTGTGATTGCCATTGTATTAGATTGTTATTGTGATTGCTATTGTATTAGATGATCTGGTTTCTCTTATTTGAAACATCATGTGTGCTTTTTGTTTGGCAATTTAAATACTGGTTCAAATATGAAGAATATGAGCCTCATAGATGGGACCCATTTATCTGACTAGTGGACCCTTCTTTTGGAAAAAAAAAGAAAAAATAAATTCGTTTAGACAAAAAGGCCACAACCCAATAATAAAAAAGGCTGCAATGTTGGTCTTGGCCCATGAAGCTGATCAAAAATTGATAGAAAAAATACATTAAAAAGGCCGAATTGTTGGGCTAGGCCCATGTAGAAAACCGAATTGGACCGGGCTGAATCTTGTGCCACATCAGCTTGCCACGCTGGATGCCTACGTGGCCTGGGGAGGTTGCTAGTGACTAAAACTCCACAGTGGACATATTTTGGTCATAAACATCTACGGCCATTCCAGAAGAAAGGTTGCTATAGTCAGTTTACGACCGCCAGCTTTTGACCTTCTGTTTTTTGGTCACAAAAAAGGTCGCAAATGAAAAACCATGAAATTTCAGTGACCAATAGTGGTGGTCACAAGTTGACATATTTATTGTAGTGAGAATGCGGTCCAAACTGGACAGGCCCGGATTGTTTCTTTTATACGGCTTCTTCCGCTGACTGGATTTAGAGTCGTTGAATATGGCATTGACCGCCGTGTCTTCAGCGTTGTCGCCATTGTTTCGACGCTTGTGTGTGTTGCGTCAAGGCTTGCTGTTTCTGGCTTCAGAAGTGCCAGCTTCGCCTGTGTTGTTATTGCTACGGGCTAGCCAGCTATCTTCGCCTGCACAAAAGTGGGTCATGAGTGACGTGAGGGCTGCCATGGACTTCTGTCATGCCCAAGATGCGACCCTATCCTAAAGGAACTCGAAGGTCCCACCAAGGATAGAAGTGCATCTTGAAGACGCTTTTGCAAGGTGGATATCATTACATCAACATTAAATAACAGATGGGGATACATACAAAAGGCATACAATGCCACACATATACAACATCATCATACATAAGATCAACATCCGACTACGGATGAAACACAAACAAAAACTCAAACGACATCCACCCTGCTAGCCCAGGCTGCCGACCTGGAACCTATCCCCTGATCAAAGAAGAAGCAGAAGAAGAACTCCGAAACAAGCAAGCATCGCTCTCGCGTCATGATCATCGCATAACCTGAACCTGCAACTGTTGTTGTAGTAATCTGTGAGCCACGAGGACTCAGCAATCCCATTACCATGGGTATCAAGACTAGCAAAGTTTAATGGGAAAGGAAGGGGTAAAGTGGTGAGGTTGCAGCAGCGACTAAGCATATATGGTGGCTAACATATGCAAATAAGAGCGAGAAGAGAGCAAGCGGAACAGTCGTGAAGCTAGCAATGATCAAGAACTTATCCTGAACTCCTAATTACGTCAAACATAACCCAAAACCGTGTTCACTTCCCGGACTCCGCCGAGAAGAGACCACCACGGCTACACACGCGGTTGATGCGTTTTAATTTCGGATCTGGTGTCAAGTTATCTAAAACCGGACATTAACAAATTCCCATCTGCCACATAACCGCGGGCACGGCTTTCGAAAGTTTATACGCTGCAGGGGTGTCCCAACTTAGCCCATGATAAGCTCTCGCGATCAACGAAGGATATACCTTCTCCCAGGAAGACCTGACCAGACTCGGAATCCCGGTTTACAAGACATTTCGACAATGGTAAAACAAGACCAGCAAGACCGCCCGCTGTGCCGACAAATCCCGATAGGAGCTGCACATATCTCGTTCTCAGGGCACACCGGATGAGCCAGACGCCGGGTTGGCATAGACCCTGGTTTTCCCAGGGGGCGCCGGACATCGCTCGGTTTGGACCAACACTTAGACAAGCATTGGCCCGAGAGGGCTAAAATAAAGATGACCCTCGGGTTGTCTGACCCAAGGGAAAGGTATTGGTGGTGGTGAGGAAAATGGTAAAACCAAGGTTGGGCCTTGCTGGAGGAGTTTTATTCAAAGCCAACTGTCAAGGGGGTCCCATAAATCACCCAACCGCGTAAGGAACGCAAAATAAGGGAACATAACACCGGTATGACGGAAACTAGGGCGGCAAGAGTGGAACAAAACACCAGGCAAAAGGCCGAGTCTTCCACCCTTTACCAAGTATATATAGATGCATTAATTAAATAAGAGATATTGTGATATCCCAACAAAAATCCTGTCCACCATGGAGCAATCTTCAACTTCACCTGCAACTAGCAACGCTATAAGAGGGCTGAGCAAAGCGGTAACATAGCCAATCAATGGTTTGCTAGGAGGGGTGTCAAAGGTTAGAGGTTCATGGCAATTTGGGATGGCTTGAAGAGTAAATGATAGGTAGCGCAGCATAGCGATAGAACGAAGCAACTAGCATAGCAATGATAGTAGTGAGATCCAGGGTAGCGGTCATCTTGCCTGAAATCCCGCAAGGAAGAAGAACGAGTCCATGAAGAAGACGAACGGAAGTAGTCGAACGAATCCTCACAATCGCAACATTACCGGAACTAAGAAGCAATACCGGAAAGAAACAAACAACATGGTAAATACACAAGCATAATTCTGGCATGATGCACAAACAAATATGATGCATGACCGGTTTAAAGAGGCATGGCGTGGCAAAGTGCAACAAACAATACTACAAATTAAGTGGAGCTCAATATGCAACGAGTTGCATATTGACGAAACACCACATTCAAGTTATTTAGTTCTCTCTCGTTTAGTTACCCAACAATATTAAATGTTGATTAACATGGCAAGAGGTGAAGCATAATTAAACTACCTATCAAGGCAAATTTAAATGAGGCCGGAACAACGAACAACAATTCTAGAGAATCCCCATGTGCATATTTTGAGTTTGGTACTATTCTGCACTAAACCATATTTTAGAGTTGTTAACCATGCAAGATGAGTGAACCAAGTTAAACTAGGCATTTTTCCACCCCATTTACATATAAAGTTTATTTAAAATGGAGCTACGGTTATTTAGTTATGAAATAAATCATTTTAACATGGCATTTATGCAAATTAATGCAAACAGCAAATTAAACATACTTAACATGGATGAAAGTGGCAAATTATTAATCTACACAAAATTCTAAGCATTTTGCATGTTTGAATCATTTAAATCTGATGCACACTTGTGGAGTTATTAAATGCATGAAGTTGAGGGTTTTTCTGAAAAACTGTAAAACACAGGATAAATGACAACATCGCAGCAGTAGGAAAAAATACTATATGGACCGAATATGGCTGCACTACTGGGCTAATAGAGAGGAGGACTGTGGGCGCTCACCCATGGGCCTAGCCCAAGATGGCGAGGAGGGAGAGGCTTCGGCTGGGCCTTGGAGACTGCTGGAGGCACGGTCAACGCGGCAGGGACGAGCGGGCGGGCTGCTGTTGCTCGAAGCAGAGGATGGAGCGATGGCTTCGTGCGGCTTGGGACTCCGGCGATGGCGCGATGAAGGCCGGGGCGGCATGGATCCAGGCGGGGAACTCGAGGAGGAAGGAGGCTGCTGCGGTCCTGCAAGGGGCGGCGCCGCTTGCTGGTCTTCGGGAGGAGCTCGTCTCCCTCCCTGCATCAACGAGGAGAGCGGGGATGCTGCAGGGACGAAGGACGATGGCTTGAAGCAGTTCCAGCGAGGAGCGGCACAGGAACGGCGGGGCGTGGGTCTCCAAGCGGCGGATCCAGGCGGTGGAGGGCATCGGGGTTCCGTTCTCTGCCGAATTGAAGCGGAGGCGGCTCCAGGCGATGGGGCGTGATGCAGGGGAGGCAGACAGGGTCCCGAATGGGCGGCTTCGCGGATCCGGCGGGACGAACGGGCGATGGCGGAACGGGTCGGCGCGGGACGGATCTGGACGGTGGGGTCGAGCAGGACGACGGTGGCTCAGCTCCATCGGCTCCGGTCGGTGGTGAGCTCCTGTTTAGAGAAAAAGAGAGGAGAGATCATGAGAGAGGTCGAAGGGGAAGGAGAGAAAGTAGTAGGGGGAGAAGGGAAGGAGAGCTGCAGCCTGGTGGTGGTGGAATCGAGGGAGAGAGGAGTCTGGTTGTGGTTGGTGGATCGGGAGGGGATGGATCCCAAGGAAGAGGATCGGTGATGGCTGGTTGGCTCGACGCTGAAACCAAGGGAGAGAGTGGCGGCGGCTAGGAGGAATGAGGAGGATGGGACAAGCTGCCTAATTTCTAGGGTTCGGTCCCGTGTATATATAGAAGGTGGATTTGGCTAGGGACTATTTGGTCCCTCCGATTGTAATCGTACGGCCCGGAATAAATAGGCTAGAGCGTCCAATTAAGAAAACGGAGATGTTTTAGAGATGTTGGGGGGTGATCCGGACCCATCGGTCATGACAGTCCGTGTCGGGTTCGGGTAAGTTTCGGACGCGCACGCGAGGGGGTCTGGGAGAGGTTAGTTGGTTTGACAAGAGGGAATGGAGAACCCGGTTGGCCTCGGAACGGTCAACGAAAGCAAGGGGTGACGCGGCAACTACGAGCGGACACGGGTTTTATGAAAACAATGTCGATGCAATGCGCATGATGCTATGAGATGAAATGCATGACATGAACAAACTGCAAAACAAAAGAGAAAAACCCAACCACGGAGAAAATAACATATCGCATCTCCAGAAAAGGCAAGAGTTGGAGTTACGAATATGGAAAGTTGTATCCGGGGCGTTACAACACTCCACCACTACGAGAGGATCTCGTCCCGAAATCTAGGATGGCACCGGAGAGAAATGGAAGAGGAAGAGAGGAGGTAGAACTAAGTTGCTTCTTCGACCAATGAGTGAAACCGCAAACCTTGAGAGGTTGAACAAAATTAAAGAAACAAAACAACGGATATGACCAAGATTGCAAACAGTCCGTTGGACAAAAGGAACAAGGAATATGATGAGAACCAAGAGCTTAGGGAACAAGGTAGACTTTGAAGCCACTCCGGTTAAAATTAGCTGGACAAGGAATAAGACTAAAGAATTTGGGCAGCACTCCGGTTGAAAAGAGACGCATGACTTGATTAGATGAAAAGAACTTGAAGAGATAACACAGATTGCCGGTTAAATGGATAAGAACTAAAAGAACACGATCCTCACAAAACGAGGTGATGAGTGAAAAGAGCAACATCACAATGCCTCCGGAACGAAAGAATAGAAGATAGATCATTGAAATAAAATAATGGAGAAGAAAATGCCAACTTCTGCCACAAATGAGCTTCGGAAGCATCCTTGCAAAGAAGAATTGAACGGAGTTGTTGCAAAATCAACAACGAAAAGCACAAGCTCGTTGTGGGCTTATGGCAAACATCTCAAAATGATGAGGTGACAACCTGCCACTAACAAAAAACAATTGCTTGTTTGAGATCAACGAAGGGATGAAAACTGCTTTTGCTGAGAGGATAGGAGAAAACTTGGATCATTGATAAGCGCCACAATAGCAACATTCCTTAGGGAAGGCTTTAGGTGAAATATAACCCAAGATAACTCCAAGGAAGAAAGTGATGGGTTTAAAATACCTCATTCTTGACCACATGTGAATCACGAAACATGAATAGAAATTGTCAAGAATGATATAACACCACCTCAAAAGATAAGATAGAGAGAATTGCACTTCGGAATGCAAGATGAAGAATGGTTGAACTCCTCAAAACAAAACATGTCTTCAGCACCATGTTTAATTCTAGAGAATAGCTTGGCGGGTCATAACTTCGAGAGTAATCTTGAAGAACAATTGAAGGATGAAAGGAATCCTTGACGAACCACCATTTAGAGCCTCCATGAAGAACTCCGGTAATAAAAGCATGATAGAAAGAAAGAGAAGTTGAAAACACAAGGTGAAGCCTTGCAACGATTTAGATGGAGCTTCGCGATGATATAACCGAGAGAACTTGGAACTCCGGAAAGAAAAGATGAACACTAGAACCGAGAAGTACTTCATCATGAACAAACTCCGGAAGAAAAAAAATTGAGTCACCTCGAGGAAATAAGAATAAGATTTATTGTATGCTTATCCTTCATCAAATTAAATTGATGACAAGCAATGGATTTGGCATACTACTTATTCCCGTAGAAAGGACTAAGAGAGGTATAGCGCAAACTTGAGAAGGTATTGATGGAACCACCGGTGGGATTAAAAAGAACAAATGAATTGATATGATAACAAAGGAAGTGAAATCTTGAACGAACCACCATAAGAATTGAAAATGAGATTAGCAAAGGCACAATTCACCGGGAAGAATTGGAAAACAAATGAAGATACTTGAGGGGATTTAGATACATGAGAACGAAGATACCATGAACTGATTAGAGGTTATTTGAATGATTCACTGGTAAGATTTGGAGAACGATAGCTACACGATGATAATGAAGAATTATGACATGATGACCTTCGGAGGAAAGAAATGGAAACAACTCATGAAATGCTCCGGATGGTAAGAATAGAAATCTCACAATCAAAACAATTATGAGGATAGCATGAAGCTAGAACCATGAATCTTCAAGAGAATGGACCAAGATTTAGAGGAAACACTTCTTCGGTCTTCACATGTTGAGAATGATGACGAGAACCACCACCAAATTGTTGAGAAACTCCGGAAGGATTAAAAGAGGAAAGGTTGAGCCAAAGATGAAAAGAATTTGAAAGCGACCTTGGAGAAGGCATGTGACTGATGATAATTCATTCTTACATCAAACTTTGAAAAGAATTTTAGAAGCTCTGGGAAAATGAGAAGAGTCAGGTAAGATCCTGGGAAAAGACCTGTGGGTTAGGGCCCACTCAAAAGAAAACACCGTTGAACGATTTTGAAGAGAGATTGCACCGGTTGAATTAAATGGCTTGAATGAGATAGCAACCTCGAAATATCTTGAACGGATTGAGAATGGAAACACAAGTCTTCTGAGATATCTTGAGCACTCCGGATAAGAATAGAGAGAGGTGAACAATTAAGAGGTGCATCAGCATGAGAAAGCATTAGAAACGAGGAAAGGAATATGATGAATATCGAAAGCTTGAATTGGATCCACCGGAGAAGAAACAACAATGAAGGATGATGAACTTGAAACTGTTGAGCATCTTCATGGGAAATCACCGGATAAGAACATTGAAAGAAAAGAATGAAGAGACTTCCCACAAATAAAAGGATACATGATTAAGAAATATGAGTCCTTGAAGAAAAAAGGGTGGGAGGGCGGGAAAACAAAGGCAACTTGGGGACGGATGAAACGGATACCATTGAGAAAACATAGAATTGATCTCACAAATGTTGAAATGATCGGATCCACTTGAAGAGAAGCACACTGGTTGGAAAGAATTGACATGACAATCTCGATGATCAAAAGGATTAGTACTCCCATAGAAATATGAGAACACCGCTTGAAAGGTATGGAATCAACATTTGACATTGAAGCAACTCAAATACCACAACTCAAAACAAAACAAAGGATTTGGCTTGCAGAATAAGCCGGAACAAATACATATGATAGAGATTTACCCAATCCCATATCATGCATCTGTCAGAAAGATATTCTAGGAGCTACTAGAATTCCCACCTATAAACTCCCGAAACTTTCTAGTTATGCAATCTGGTGTTGGGGATACAGGGGAAGCAATATATCTCACCCAAACTAACAATACCTACATCCAGCTGTATCCATCCATCAACACATAACCAAGAAACCTTCAGAAATCGTGTACCTCAACCTTCAAAAAGCATCCGTTATACGAGCTATGGCAATACTCCCAAACTCCTGCCCTAGTACTGGGTGGCGTCGAGGTTATCTCACCAACAACTGCATAAAAGATATTTTCGATGTCGGCAAAACTCAGGTATTCCAGAACTGCAACGATAGAATTGTGACGACAACACCTCGGAGCTCAACTCCCCGGGTCGCTGCCACATAAAAGACAGGAGGCACCAAGAACAATGTTCTCATCACAAAACCATCGAAACTATTCCAAGATACCAGCGTGATCCTAAAAAATTCAGTGAAATTTGAGGAGAGGAAAGACAAAACATCTACGTCGAGAGTCCTCACCAGAGCGATGAAGGGGGCTGAGGAGTAAAAAGAATCCTACTCTCCGATATATATAATCCTAAGACTCAAAATAGTTTTCTTCTAGACTCAACAACGGCCAACAATCAAGGGGGCTCCTATGGTCGGTCGAGGCTCTGATACCAACTTGTCACACCCAAGATGCGACCCTATCCTAAAGGAACTCGAAGGTCCCACCAAGGATAGAAGCGCATCTTGAAGACGCTTTTGCAAGGTGGATATCATTACATCAACATTACATAATAGATGGAGATACATACAAAAGGCATACAATGCCACACATATACAACATCATCATACATAAGATCAACATCCGACTATGGATGAAACACAAACAGAAACTCAAACGACATCCACCCTGCTAGCCCAGGCTGCCGACCTGGAACCTATCCCCTGGTCGAAGAAGAAGCAGAAGAAGAACTCCAAAACAAGCAAGCATCGCTCTCGCATCATGATCATCGCAATAACCAGAACCTGCAACTGTTGTTGTAGTAATCTGTGAGCCACGAGGACTCAGCAATCCCATTACCATGGGTATCAAGACTAGCAAAGTTTAATGGGAAAGGAAGGGGTAAAGTGGTGAGGTTGCAGCAGCGACTAAGCATATATGGTGGCTAACATACACAAATTAGAGCGAGAAGAGAGAAAGCGGAACGGTCGTGAAGCTAGCAATGATCAAGAAGTGATCCTGAACTCCTACTTACGTCAGACATAACCCAAAACCGTGTTCACTTCCCGAACTCCTCCGAGAAGAGACCATCACGGCTACACATGTGGTTGATGCATTTTAATTTCGGATCCGGTGTCAAGTTATCTACAACCGGACATTAACAAATTCCCATATGCCACATAACCGCGGGCACGGCTTTCGAAAGTTTATACCCTACAGGGGTGTCCCAACTTACCCCTTGATAAGCTCTCGCGATCAACGAAGGATATACCTTCTCCCAGGAAGACCCGATCAGACTCGGAATCCCGGTTTACAAGACATTTCGACAATGGTAAAACAAGACCAGCAAGACCGCCCGCTGTGCCGACAAATCCCGATAGGAGCTGCACATATCTCGTTCTCACGGCATACCGGATGAGCCAGACGTCGGGTTGGCATAGACCCTGGTTGCCCAGGGGGCGCCGGACATCGCTCGGTTTGGACCAACACTTAGACAAGCATTGGCCCGGGGGGGCTAAAATAAAGATGACCCTTGGGTTGGCCGGCCCAAGGGAAAGGTATAGGTGGTGGTGAGGCAAATGGTAAAACCAAGGTTGGGCCTTGCTGGAGGAGTTTTATTCAAAGCGAACTGTCAAGGGGGTCCCATAAATCTCCCAACCGCGTAAGGAATGCAAAATCCGGGAACATAACACCGGTATGACGGAAACTAGGGCGTCAAGAGTGGAATAAAACACCAGGAAAAAGGCCGAGTCTTCCACCCTTTACCAAGTATATATAGATGCATTAATTAAATAAGAGATATTGTGATATCCCAACAAAAATCCTGTCCACCATGGAGCAATCTACAACTTCACCTGCAACTAGCAATGCTATAAAAGGGCTGAGCAAAGCGGTAACATAGCCAATCAATGGTTTGCTAGGAGGGGTGTCAAAGGTTAGAGGTTCATGGCAATTTGGGATGGCTTGAAGGGTAAATGATAGGTAGCGCAGCATAGCGATAGAACGAAGCAACTAGCATAGCAATGATAGTAGTGAGATCTAGGGTAGAAGTCATCTTGCCTGAAATCCCGCAAGGAACAAGAACGAGTCCATGAAGAAGACGAACAGAAGTAGTCGAACGAATCCTCACAATCGCAACATTACCGGAACTAAGAAGCAATACCGGAAAGAAACAAACAATATGGTAAATACACAAGCATAATCCTGGCATGATGCACAAACAAATATGATGCATGACCGGTTTAAAGAGGCATGGCATGGCAAAGTGCAACAAACAATACTACAAATTAAGTGGAGCTCAATATGCAACGAGTTGCATATTGACGAAACACCACATTCAAGTTATTTAGTTCGCTCTCGTTTAGGTACCCAACAATATTAAATGTTGATTAACATGGAAAGAGGTGAATCATAATTAAACTACCCATCTAGGCAAATTTAAATGAGGTCGGAACAACGAACAACAATTCCGGAGAATCCCCATGTGCATATTTTGAGTTTGGTACTGTTCTGCCCTAAACCATATTTTAGAGTTGTTAAACATGCAAGATGAGTGCACCAAGTTAAACTAGGCATTTTTCCACCCCATTTACATATAAATTTATTTAAAATGGAGCTACGGTTATTTAGTTATGAAATAAATCATTTTAACATGGCATTTATGCAAATTAATGCAAACAGCAAATTAAACATATTTAACATGGATGAAACTGGCAAATTATTAATCTACACAAAATTCTAAGAATTTTGCATGTTTGAATCATTTAAATCCGATGCACGGTTGTGGAGTTATTAAATGCATGAAGTTGAGGGTTTTTCTGAAAAACTGTAAAACACAGGATAAATGACAAAATCACAGCAGCAGGAAAAAATACTATATGGGCCGAATCTGGCTGCACTACTGGGCTAATAGAGAGGAGGACTGTGGGCGCTCACCCATGGGCCTAGCCCAAGATGGCGAGGAGGGAGAGGCTTCGGCTGGGCCTTGGAGACCGCTGGAGGCGCGGTCAACGCGGCAGGGACGAGCGGGCGGGCTGCTGTTGCTCGAAGCAGAGGATGGAGCGATGGCTTCGTGCGGCTTGGGACTCTAGCGATGGCGCGATGGAGGCCGGGGCAGCATGGATCTAGGCGGGGAACTCGAGGAGGAAGGAGGCTGCTGCGGTCCTGCGAGGGGCGGCGCCGCTTGCTGGTCTTCGGGAGGAGCTCGTCTCCCTGTGTCGACGAGGAGAGTGGGGATGATGCAGGGACGAAGGACGACGGCTTGAAGCAGTTCCAGCGAGGAGCGGCACAGGAACGGCGGGGCGTGGGTCTCCAAGCGGCGGATCCAGGCGGTGGAGGGCGTCGGGGTTCCGTTCTCTGCCGAATTGAAGCGGAGGCGGCTCCAGGCGATGGGGCGTGATGCAGGGGAGGCAGACAGGGTCCCGAACGGGCGGCTTCGCGGATCCGGCGGGACGAACGGGCGATGGCGGAATGGGTCGGCACGGAACGGATCTGGACGGTGGGGTCGAGCAAGACGACGGTGGCTCAGCTCCATCGGCTCCGGTCGGTGGTGAGCTCCTGTTTAGAGAAACAGA
This sequence comes from Triticum dicoccoides, assembly GCF_002162155.2. NCBI lineage: Eukaryota > Viridiplantae > Streptophyta > Magnoliopsida > Poales > Poaceae > Triticum > Triticum dicoccoides. The sequence goes on from NC_041385.1 coordinate 779,497,994, forward strand.
GAGGAGAGATCATGAGAGAGATCGAAGGGGAAGGAGAGAAAGCAGTAGGGGGAGAAGGGAAGGAGAGTGCAACCTGGTGGTGGTGGAATCGAGGGAGAGAGGAGTCTGGCTGTGGTTGGTGGGTTGGGAGGGGATGGATCCCAAGGAAGAGGATCGGTGATGGCTGGTTGGCTCGACGCTGAAACCAAGGGAGAGAGTGGCGGCGGCTAGGAGGAATGAGGATGGGACAAGCTGCCTAATTTCTAGGGTTGGATCCCGTGTATATATAGCAGGTGGATTTTGCTAGGGACTATTTGGTCCCTCCGATTGTAATCGGACGGCATGGAATAAATAGGCTAGAGCGTCCAATTAAGAAAACGGAGATGTTTTAGAGATGTTGTGGGATGATCCCGACCCATCGGTCATGACAGTCCAGGTCGGGTTCGGGTAAGTTTCGGACGCGCACGCGAGGGGGTCTGAGAGAGGTTAGTTGGTTTGACAAGAGGGAATGGAAAACCTGGTTGGCCTCGGAACGGTCAGCGAAAGCAAGGGGTGACGCGGCAACTACGAGCGGATACGGGTTTTATGAAAACAATGTCGACGCAATGCGCATGATGCTATGAGATGAAATGCATGACATGAACAAACTGTAAAACAAAAGACAAAAACCCAACCACGGAGAAAATAACATATCGCATCTCCGGAAAAGGCAAGAGTTGGAGTTACGAATATGGAAAGTTGTATCTAGGGCATTACAACTTCGGCTTTTCTTGGCCGAGGTGCCGGGCGAGCCATTCGTCACGGATGATATGTTTAAAGGCCGCTAGGGCTTCAGCATCCGGACAGTCGATGATCTGGTTCTTTTTAGTTAAGTACCTAGCCCAGAATTTCCTGGCTGACTCTCTGGGCTGTTGAACTATGTGACTTAAGTCAGCAGCATCCGGAGGTCGGACATATGTGCCTTGGAAGTTGTCGAGGAAGGCATCCTCCAAGTGCTCCTAGCTGCCAATGGAGTTTTCGGGCAGGCTGTTGAACCAGTACCTGGCTGGTCCCTTGAGTTTGAGCGGGAGGTATTTGATGGCGTGAAGATCATCACCGCGGGCCATATGAATGTGGAGAAGAAAATCATCAATCCATACCTTGGGGTCTGTTGTGCCATCATATGATTCGATGTTCATGGGTTTAAACCCTTCTGGGAATTCATGTTCCATTACTTCATCAGTGAAGCAAAGGGGGTGTGTGGTGCCTCTATATCGGGCCAAATCGTGACGTAGCTCGTATGGAGTTCATCTACGGTTTTCGGCCCGGACGTGGTTATGTTTGTCACGTCCAGCTGGATGGCCATCATCATGCATCAGGGCACGCCCCCGTGATACATAGATTGATCTGGTCTGACATGCTCTGTTTTCCAGGTCATGTCGCAGGTCATATGTGCATCCCCGAGCTGTTGTATTTCTATTTTTATGGCGAGGTAGTGCGGGCTGGTGTTCGGCTCGAGGTGCCATTTTGTCCCAGCCGCGTGGTGGCCGGTAAGCCGCATTATCTGCTAGTAGGACTGGCTCCAGCGCCTCGTCATCGAATTGTGGTAACAGTTTGCGCTCGGGTAACTTTTGGTAGGGTGCTCGAGGCCGTATTCCTTGGCTGTCAGGACATCAGTCCATCTATGATTGAGTAGATCTTGATTAGCCTGAAGCTGCTCCTGCTTCTTTTTCAGGCTCCTTGCAGTGGCTATTAGTCGGCGCTTAAAGCGATCCTGCTCGACAGGCTCCTCAGGCACGATAAAGTCTTGATCGCCGAGGCTCACCTCGTCCTCGAAGAGCGGAAGGTAGTTACTGTCCTCCGTGTCTTCATTCGTGGCCCGTTCATCAGGGCTAGCTCGCCCATCCTCCCGTTCGTCTTGTTCGGACGTTGGCTCCACGGGATCTTCATTGTCTTCGGCATCATCCAGAGTGTTGTTTTCTCCTGTGCCGGTACTACTGTTTTTCCCACGACGGGGTTTAGAGCGGTGCCGCTATCGTCGGTGCTTTGGCTGTATCTCAGGAGGCTTATCCTTGACTGGATTTTCATTGTCACCGTTGTTCTCTTTGGGTGCATCCACCATGTATACGTCATACTAGGAGGTGGTTGTCCAGTGCCTTGTAAGCGGTGGTTTTTGTGCCTGCTCCTCTTCGGCATCGTCATCCATACCATCGATGTCTTTGGAATCATAGTCAAGCATGTCGGTTAAGTCCTCGATAGTGGCTATATAGTGGGTGGTGGGTGCGAAGCAAAATTCTCCGTTATTAGCTTCCAATTCAAACCGGGCATAGTTCGGCTGAGATTCCCCTGATAAGGAAAGTGCTCTTAATGAGTTCAGCACATCGCCAAAAGGAGAGTGCCGGAAGATGTCCGCGGAGCTGAACTCAACGATCAGCGTCCGATCAGGTTCGATGGGCATGGATGCACACGGTTCGGAACCTATGGTCGAAGTCGAATTCGAGGTTCCGATGACACAGGGCCCACTTGAGGTTGGATCTGTGTGCGGTTCTATCGCCGCTGAGTCTGCGGCTTCCGGGGCAGGGTTGAGCATCCCGTCATCGGATCGCGCGATCTGCTCCGGATCTAGGGCCAGAGCAGTTGTAGGTGCTATCTCCTGAGCACGTCCGATGACAGATTTAGGTCATGTTCATCGCGGTGACAGAGAGCAGCCGTCATGGGCTCGAATCCGTTGAAGATCAAGTCGGATATCGGCCACGTAATTCAAGCTTCCAAACCTGACTCGATGGCCAGGGGCATAGCTGTCGATCTGCTCTAGATGGCCAAGCGAGTTGGCCCGTAGTGTGAAGCCGCCGAATACGAAGATCTGTCCGGGGAGGAAAAATCTCCCCCTGGACTGCATTGTTGATGATTGATGGAGCCATCAACCTTTTGGTGATTGCGCAATGGTACTCTCAATGAAAGCACCAATGTCGGTGTCAAAACCGGCGGATCTCGGGTAGGGGGTCCCGAACTGTGCGTCTAAGGTTGATGGTAACAGGAGACGGGGGACACGATGTTTACCCAGGTTCGGTCCCTCTCTAAGGAGGTAATACCCTACTTCCTGCTTGATTGATCTTGATGAATATGAGTATTACAAGAGTTGATCTACCACGAGATCGTAATGGCTAAACCCTATAAGTCTAGCCTATGGGATTATGATGATTGTTTCCTATGGACTAAACCCTCTGGTTTATATAGACACGGAGGGGGCTAGGGTTGTACAAAGTCGGTTATGGAGAAAGGAATCTACATATCCGAATTGCTAAGATTGCTTTCCACGCAAAGAAGAGTCCCATCCGGACACGGGAAGAAGTCTTCTGTCTTGTATCTTCATAGCCCAACAGTCCGGCCCATGTATATAGTCCAGCTGTCCGAGGACCCCTTAATCCTGGACTCCCTCAAGAGGTCCTCGGGCGTCCCGTCTATTGGATATGGGTCGGACTGATGGGCCGTCAAGATACAAGATAGAAGACCACCTCTCGTGTCCGGTAAGGACTCCCGTATACGTGGATGGCAAGTTTAGGTGTCCGGATATGTTATTTCCTTTCTATTAAACCAACTTTGTACACCCCTAAGCCCCTCCGGTATCTATATAAATTGGAGTGTTAGGTCGAAGGTAGGATCAAAACATTGATAGGCTAGCCAAGCTAGGGTTTAGCCATCACGATCTCGAGGTAGATCAACTCTTGTAACCCCTATACTCATCGAATATAATCAAGGACGAGTAGGGTTTTACCTCCATTAAGAGAGCCCAAACCTGGGTAAACACTGTGTCCTTTTGATCATAGTTACCATCAATCTTCAGACGTACAGCTTGGACTCCCCTACCCGAGATCTGTCGGTTTTGACACTGACATAGGTAAATAACCCTTGGTATGAATCCTCAATCATGTCTCCTAAATTAATCTTGGCATTTGGTTAATTTTCTTCATGCACCTCTATTTCTGCTCAGCTCATACTGATTATAGTGGTCGGCGAAATTTGTATTCTCCATTGCCTGCTGGTCCTACCCCTCATGGCATCTGTACAATGTAGCAGGCTATTCCTTATTTTTTATGAGGAAAACATACGAGGTTCTTCCTCATGCTCCATTCCTAATCCTCCTATTATGTTGCTACTTTAGCATGAGGTTATGCTACACTGTTTGCTTATTATGTCCTCCCCTCATGGCCTATGTACCACGTAGAGGCTCTTCCATTTTTGTTTTGAGGGAAACGTAGCAGGATATGCCTGATTGCTCCATTCCTAACCCTCCGATTATCTTGCAACTTTAGCATAAGGTTGTGCTACATGATTTGCTTATTATTCTTTGACATGCCTTCTGTTCAGAGATGGGTGAAAGATCGTATTATTTTTCACCCCAAGGCTGCTGTATGTTTACTGATTTATTTTCTGGATTTTTGCCAACTTATGCTATCTTTTCATTTCCTATATCAGAACAAAAAAGCATAGATGATTAAGGTACATGGAGGCTTGAGTCACACAATTTATTTTGACCGGAAGCAGTAGGATATCTTATACAAAGTAGTAAATGTGCATGTGCAACGCACGTGTAATCTTAATCCGGCTTGAAGATATACCTGAATTCTCTTTAGAAAATAGTTTGTGTAAGCACCACCAGCGGCAGGTCCATCTCTTCCTTCAAATGGGTTGAAAATTGTACTAATCCAACGTAGTTAATGGTATATGCAAGTGACCAGGGGAGGGGGCACATACCTTGTCCTTGGGCCGCTAAAAGAGAAATCCAAAAATCTAAACACAATCCATTCAAATCAGCACAACTGATCCACTACCCAGCCGCTACCAAAAGTTTCATATCACTGTGTGACCTAGTTGTTTCGTAGCGCACGTTTGTAATGAAGCTTAATAACTCCTGAATGTATGCATACAAGGTTGCTTTTGGTTCAGTTTTACGAAGCCTGATTTGGGTTCAGTTTTTAGTGCATACAGACTCATAGAAACGTGAATCAATATTCTCTGGAAGAAATGAAGAAAGCAGAAATGAAAGACCTCTGGCCCGGCGGCTGTGTGTTTGACGGCGGCGTGTCCCCTGATGGCGGCGCTGACGACCTAGGCCAGGTGGCGTCTTCCTGATGGCCCGACGGACAGGGACGTGCAGGTGGTCCAGGTAGTGTCCCTGATGGTCCGACGACCCGACGCCAACGGATGGCCAGGCGGCGTCTCCCTGACGGTTCGACAGAGAGGGACAGGCAGGCGATCCAGGAAGTGTCCCTGATGGTCCGATGGCCAAGCGGCGTCCCTGACAGTCCGACGGCGATGGACGGCCAGGCAGTCCAGGTGGCGCCTTCGACGCGTCCCGGCCCGTCGGCCTGGCGGTCTACGCGGCGTCCCCGACAGCCGGCGTCCTTGAAGTTGCGGTGGCGTTGCTACAACCTAGCCCATGCAAAAGCGATGGGTAGGGGCGGCACAACGATGTGAGGGGCGGCGTCCTTGAAGCTACTGCGGGTCGAGGCGATGGGGACGGCATGTGTCGCTGAAGCGAGGAGATGGGGCAGCGCCGTGGGGCGGTTCGCTGTAGTTTCCTTTCATGTGAAAGGGTATGTAAGGAAGAGAATCGGGGAGAGAAAGGATTGATTAGTGGTAAACGCGTTTAGCGTTAAATCGCGGTGGCAGATTTCTTTCATGTGAAAGGGTATGTAAGGAAGGAGATCAGGAGAGAAAGGATTGATTAGCAGTAAACACGTTTAGCACTAAACGTGTTTAGTTGCTCACCATTAGAACAATAAGGACTGTCGGATTAACGCTAATGGATGGTCGAGATCTGTTGGATCTGCCCACTGGGTATTTTTATATTGGTATCTCTACTATTAAAGGGGGATCGAACGTCGTGATGGTTCGACCTCGTTCGATCCCCCCTCCCTCGCTCGATCCCCCTCTCCCACACGCAGGCAGCAGCCCAGCCCACGCACGCACCAACTTAGCCTACGTACGAAAAATCACCAACTCAGCGCCCACAAACAGCGCCCACAAAAAAAATATCAGCCCACGTACGAGAACCCACGTACAAGAAGTCCATGGAACCCCAGATCGCGCCCAGTCAATAAAAAAACAGCTCCGCAACCCACGAACGAGGACAAGGTCCATCGACGAAAAATCAAACTTCTTCGACTCGCAAGCGAACGCCAGTTCTTCCTGGCATACGAGCTCCATCAAGACGCCAGTTCTTCCTGGCGAGCTCCATCCACACGCGAACGCACGCCGCCAAAACAGAAATGCCGCTTCAATCGTCGTCCGGCCACATCGTTCGCACGCGAACTGTGGGAGCTGCAGCCTCTGCTGATCGCGCAGCCTCGCATGCGGAACCACAACCAGGGCATCCAAACACAACCTCCGCTCGACGGCTATTGCTGCGTCATCTCCTGAGCCCGCCTACCGTCTTCTTCCTCTCCAGCGGCAATGGATGGATATCCACCTTTGTTATGTTTCATGGTGCCCGAACTCCCTAGGTTTGCCATCCTAACCTGTTTCAGCAAGCAAAGTAACTTCATAATGTTAGTACTCAGATTGCATCTTTAACTTTTACTCCAACTACATTGAACAAGTTCTGGCATCCCAAAGTTACAAAATCTACCACAGTTAAGTTCATATATATATTGGAGACCCACAGTTATGTCAGATCATTTTTGTAATGCAAAAAGACTGCATGTTTATTTTAGTAAGAAGAACATGTGAAACTGTCAAAAAAATCAAGGAAATTCTGAAATTGCAGTATAAGATTAGGTAACCTCAGACCATGTTTACACTACTAGGAAAAGGGCTATAGATGGAATTGACACTAATGGCGCACCAGACATGTGGTGCGCCATTAGTATACACTAATGGCGCACCACACCCTGATGCGCCATTAGTGTTGAAACTACTAATGGCGCACCCTACTCACGGTGCGCCATTAGTACCAAATTTTTTTTTGAACTAGTGCGCCTGTCCAAACATACTAATGGCGCATCCTCTGGTGGTGCGCCATTACTAGTTGTAACTAGTAATGGCGCACCGGCCGGAAGGTGCGCCACTAATGTTATTTTTTTATTATTGTTTTTATTCCTTTTTTTGCAAAAGTACTAATGGCGCACCATCTGGGGGTGCGCCATTAGTAACCTGGATTACTAATGGCGCATTTGTTGCTGGTGCGCCATTAGTAAGTGGGCAGCAACAAGATATTTTGGACAGCCTCTCCTCCCACACTCACTTTCTCCCCACTTCATTCTCTCCACCGCCTCCTCCTTGTCTCGGGTGCCTCCTCTTTTTCACCTCATTTCCACCATAGATTCATTCAAATTAAGTGGTTAAGTTACCTTGTTTTGCTAGGTAAGTAAGGGGGGAAGCTATATTTATGTTGTTCTCCCTACAACAATGTGCACATGCACTTTTTATGGCCTAGCTAGATCTATGTATGTTTGTGGTGTTGCATATGTTTGTGGTGTTGCATATGTGTTTGTGTTTGGAGGTGTACCGGTATTTGAAATGCGATAGTTGCCAATATTTTGCCGGAATGTTGATTCATTTCCGTTTCGGCGAGAATTTTGGCATTAAGCATTCTTTTTGGTCCTATTTTTAGGGAAAGTCATGCCAAATTTTTTTCTTGGTTCTAAAATATCGTTTTGCTCTACCCCGCAGGCGACCATGGTCCTCACGATGACCGAAGGCATCGTGAATAGGTTTTTGAGGTCCGCGAAGGCCGAGATGCTTCAAAAGAACGAGACGGAGATAAGATGTCCGTGTCAAAGATGCAAGCTGAATAGCCTTATTGCGGACCCGGATTCCGGGCAGGTGCGGGACCACCTGCTCTTGCATGGTTTCATGGATGGCTATCGGTGGCAAGGTGATGAAGATGACTACGAAGTCATCCATGGGGGCCGGGCAAGAAATGAGGAAGGGCAACAAGACAACCACCGCGGCTCGGGGGGGCGAGAAGACGAAGAATCCCCAGGAGATGATCACGACGGTGATGCTGTACACAGTCATCATGTAGAAGATGCAGGACATGATGATGATGCCGGCGGAGCAGACGACGCTGGACCATCGATGGGCTGGGTGCAGGACCCTCATATTCAAGAGCTGCTTCTCAAGCAGACGGATAACGCAAGAGCTGCCGCCCGAGAGAAAGCCAAGATGGATCAACTTGAGTTAGACGCGGTTACTCCATTGTATGAAGGATGCAGGCCCGAGGATACCCGCCTGAAAGTAACGCTCATGGCTCTGGAGATGAAGGTAAAACACAAAATGACCGACGCATGCTTCGACGAGAACATGTCATTCTGGCACGAACGTCTTCCCAAGGGGAACAAGTGCCTGACTAGTTTGAAGGAGGCAAAGAAAATTGTGTGTCCTCTGGATTTACCGCACGTGAAATACCATGTGTGCATGAACAATTGCATCATTTATCGAGATGAGCACGCGGAGTCTACCATATGTCCGGTGTGCGGTGTCACTCGATACAAGAAGAGGAAGAAAGCTCCTCGAAAAGTGGTGTGGTACTTTCCGATCACTCCTCGTCTGCAGCGGTATTTCGCGGACCCTAAGGTAGCAAAGCTCCTGCGTTGGCACGCGGATAGGGAGGAGAAGAAGCGAGAAGATGACGCAAATGATCCGGAGATAGATAAAAAAGACAAGATGCTGAGTCACCCTAAGGATGCGAGCCAGTGGCAAGCGTTGAACTTCGAATACCCAGAATTTGGGAACGATCCAAGGAACATCATGCTGGGCGCGAGCACCGATGGAGTCAATCCATTTGGCAGCCAGAGAAGCACACATAGCACCTGGCCTGTGTTCGTGTGGATGTACAACCTTCCCCCCTGGTTGTGCATGAAGAGGAAGTACATTCACATGAGTATGCTAATTGAAGGGCCGAAACAACCAGAGAACGACATCAATCTGTATCTGAGGCTGCTGAAAGAGGAGATTGACACGCTGTGGAAAACGCCAGCCAATACGTGGGACGCCGCAGAGAAAGAATATTTCCCTATGAGAGCCGCACTGCTCACGACGGTGCACGACTATCTCGGTTACGGATATCTTGCGGGGCAGGTAGTCCACGGATTTTCTGGATGCGTAAGGTGCATGGATGACACAACGTATCGCCAGCTAGATAGAGATCCCGGGTCTTCGAAAACCGTGTTCATGGGACATCGAAGGTGGCTTCGTGACGATGACCCGTGGAGGAAACGCAAGGATCTGTTCGATGGTGAAACCGAACCCCGAAAACGCCCGTGTACGAGGAGCGGCGAGGAAATAGACAAGCTGTTGAAAAATTGGAAAGACTGCCCACTGCCGGGAAAGAAGCAAAAGGCGCCAGAGCCGCTGCTGAAGGTATGGAAAACGAGGTCTGTTTTCTGGGACTTGCCGTACTGGAAGATCCACCGTGTGCCTCACAGCCTTGATGTCATGCATATCACGAAGAACGTGTGCGAGAGTCTGCTTGGTACCTGCTCAACATGCCAGAGAGGACCAAAGATGGGCCGAAAGCAAGGGCAGACTTGAAATCAATGGGCATCAGGCAGGAGCTTCACGCTATATATGATGATGATGATGATGATGATGATGATGATGATGATGATGAGGCGAAGCAGGACACAGAAAGTCGTCGCAAAGGCAAAAAGGCCAAGAAGACCGGAAATGACTACCCTCCCGCGTGCTTCACTCTAAGTCAGGAGGAGATCGAGCAGTTTTTCACCTGCCTCCTAGGAGTAAAACTTCCTTACGGTTACGCGGGGAAGATAAGCAGATACCTAGACCCAGCGAAGCAGAAGTTCAGCGGGATGAAGTCTCACGACTGTCACGTGCTGATGACGCAGATACTTCCAGTTGCAATCCGTGGGATCATGGACGCGCACGTCCGTGAAACGCTATTTGGCCTATGCAACTTCTTCGACGTCATCTCTCGGAAGTCGATTGGCGTGAGGCAACTCAGAAGGATACAGGAAGAGATCATGGTGATACTATGCGAGCTTGAGATGTACTTCCCGCCCGCATTCTTCGACGTTATGGTGCATCTGCTGGTCCATATAGTGGAGGATATCATCCAACTCGGGCCGACGTTCCTGCACAGCATGATGCCATTCGAAAGGATGAATGGTGTCATCAAAGGATACGTTCGCAACATGTCACGTCCAGAGGGAAGCATAGCCAGGGGCTTTCTGACCGAAGAGTGCATCTCCTACTGCACGAATTATCTAGGCATCGAGAACCCCGTTGGTCTGCCCGTCAACAGGCACCTCGGCAGGCTCGCTGGATGGGGTCACCGTGAGGGTCGCCGCGAAATGCATGTCGACTTCGAGGGTCGACTCGCCGACTTTGAAAGAGCAAACCTAGTCGCGCTACAACATATAGACGTGGTCGATCCTTGGGTGGTAGAGCACAAAACCTTTATTAAGAAGATGTACAATGACCGAGGCCAACAGAGGAGGGACGAAGATATACTCAAAGAGCACAACTCATGTTTCACGCGTTGGTTCAAGTAGAAGCTTCTGTCGTACCCTTTACATGAGGATTCTTCCGCGGAAGAACAACTCATATTCGCCTTGTCACAGGGCACCGAGCACAACCTGATGACCTATGAGGCGTACGATATCAACGGCTACACATTCTACACCGAGGCCAAGGACATGAAGAGCGATGGTTATTAGAACTCCGGGGTAACGATGGAATCCTACACCGGTAACGACAAGGACAGATACTACGGAAGGATCGAGGAGATCTGGGAGCTGAGCTACGCTGGAGAGAAGGTCCCGATGTTCCGTGTCAGATGGGCCAAGAACGTCATAAAAGAAGACCGATATTTCACCACCATGGTTATACCCGAAGCCAAATCCAAGACCGCGGGCGCAAACGTCACCGCGAAAAATGAGCCATGGGTACTGGCTTCCCAAGTGGACCAATGCTTCTTCATTACCGACCCGCCAAAGCCCAGTCGTGTTGTCGTGAGGAGAGGAAAAAGGAAGATCATCGGAATGGATGGAGTAGCCAATGAGCAAGACTTCGACAAGTACGGCGACCCGAGGATCGAACATGACGACGATGATGAAGTAGCAGCATACACCACAAGAAGAAGCAGGACCACCCTACCTAAAGGACGTCCGTTCCACAGAAGAACTCCATTTGCGAAAAAGAAGGGCAAGAAGATTGTTAACAGATAGCTAGCTAAGATCGATTATATTTAAATCGCAGCCTTCATTTCTCGATTGTATTTCATGGGAACTTTTTGAACTATCATGAATATTTTTAAATTTCATGGACACTCGATCTCGATCCCCCTCCATCTCGATCGCTATCCCACCTCGCCAGATCCGGTCCCCCTTGCCGCCGAGCACCCCCCGGTCCACCAGCCGCCGCCGCCGACCCCCCGCACCCTCGATTCCCCTACTCAACCGCCGCCGCCGACCCCCCGCACCCCTCCCCTACTCAACCGCCGCCACCGACCCCCCGCACCCTCCC
>NC_041385.1:779509680-779527013 GCF_002162155.2 Triticum dicoccoides
CGCTCCACCGGCATTACTGTTTGATGATATTTTTTAAAAAAATATTACTGTCTTATAAAAAAATTACTGTCTTATAAAAAAAATTACTGTCTTATAAAAAAAATATTAATGTGTTATAAAAAAATTACTGTTATGATTTAAACAAGTTTGAACATATTTAAAAACAAATAAGTATCAAACAGCATTTTAAAATGCATAAAAAAAATTTTGTGGAGCTTAGGAATCGAACCCAGGACCTCCTGGTGTGAGAACTGGCACCTGACCAGTCGAGCTAGTAGAGGGGAGTTGATGTGGATGAGGTCACGTGGGTGATAACCTGTTGGCTCGAGCGGAAATAAAAAAAATACTAATGGCGCACCAGGCCGAGGTGCGCCATTAGCATGTATATACTTATGGCGCACCGAGGGGTGGTGCGCCATTAGTATTGTGCCCCCCTACTTCGTATCCATCCCCTCTCTCTCCCTCGCCCGAGCCCGAGCCCTCGATCCCCTCTCTCTCCCTCGGCCGAGCCCTCGCCCTCGATCCCCTTCCCCTCTCCTCTCCCTCGCCCGAGCCCTCGCCCTCGATCCCCTTCCCCTCTCCTCTCCCGACGCCGCCGCCCCGCCGCCCCGCCGCCCTCGACGCCGGCCAGATCCGCCGCCACCTCTGCTCGAGCTGCTCCCATCGACCACGCCGCTGCTCGCGTGCTTCTTCTCTCCCGCGACCCCGCCATTGAAGGTCTCGCAAGGTCCTCTTCTCCTCCCCTTCCCCCTTTGTTCGATTCGATTGTGCCACCGTGTGATGCTGCTGGTTCCCTGATGATGCTGGTTCCGTGATGATACCTCCCCTTCCCCCTTTCATCGTCAAGGTTGATGCTGGTTCCTCTCGCGCGCAGGCTGCACGCACCTTGGACCGCGTGTGCCTAGTTCTTCCCGGGACGCTGCCCCGACCATACTACCCACGCCATCAGGGGAGCTCGTCAAGGTATCATCCCCCCCTCTCTCTCTCTGCTCTCTCCACCTCTCATGCTCTGGCATGTTTTTTTCCTAAGGGACGAAACTATGTTCTCTTGTTGCTATTGCTAGGTGTTTTTGTCTGCCATGTACGTACATACCTAGAGTAGTTGATCCTTAGAATCAAGTTTGAATGATCGATTATGTTAAATGTATATAGAAATTCGTTATGCTCTTTGGCGGATCTGTTGATCATAGATAAATGCCACTCTACTGTTTTAGTACATTTGCTATTTCAGGAATATGTGATCATAGATAAAAGTCACAGGAATATGTGATAGGATCCTCCAAAATTCCTTTGAATCAAAGAGGCCTCAAACTTGCTGGTGCTGCTGGTGGTGATGCTGGTGCAAGCTCCTCTCTCTCTCTCTCTCTCTCTCTCTCTCTCTCTCTCTCTACTGCGAAGTTCCTGTGAACTTACTTGGATCAAAGAGGCCCTAAGCTGTCACACTTCTTAGGCTATGTATAATATAATGTTAATATGTGAGGCCTTCATTGGCTATGTATAATATAATGTTCTCTTGCCATGTATGTGTTGAGTGTTGGATAACAAAATGATAATGTTAAGTGAAATTCTTCTATATCAAATGAACTCTTTGTACATATTTTTTTAGTTCTATTGGATTTCCCATAATAGTTTGCATACAGGTCTACCATTGTGTCTCTTCATGAATGCGGTACTACTATGCAAGCCTGAGAAGCCTTTGTAATAGTTTGTGTAATTGAGCAGTTTCTTTCTTTCAACTGCCATAATGTGTGCAATTTCATCTTGATTCTAAAGTACATGTTTCCTTTCTACTTGAAGTTAGATGTAGGTCAGTAGGCATCAGGATGATTGCATAGCCCAATATTCTCCCTTGTTACATAATTTTGCAAGCTATTGGTGACCACAAATTATTATGGGTTCTGTATGCCAAACAATGCTCTCTGTTTAATGCAAAATATATTGTTTGTAGGCACTATTTGGTTTTGCTTGACATTGATTTTGGTGGTTTGCATTTAAGTTAAAATGCAGGCAGTGGTTGTTCTTTATTGTTTGGTAATTTAATTTTTCTCTTCTGTTAGTTGTACTTGTTCTTTATTGTTTGGGATTTTGTTGCTTTCAGGAGATAGCTTCTTCTCGCTTGCTTCTTCAGACTTGTAATCCATGATCATTTTGCTGCTTTCAGTAGGTAGCATATTCTTTATTCTTTTGGGGTAATTCTGTGTTGTTGCTGCCTTCTTTTTACATATAGTTTTGCATCGCTTTGCTTTGCACTCTTCCTGGCATGCTTATAACAGAGACCTTTGTCCATTAGACATAGTAACTGTTCGAATTATCAAAATTCGCTGCCATTTGCTCACCACCAGAAGTTTATCTGTTCACAAAACATGGTCCAGGAAGGCATTTTTTTTGCTATGTTTTTTGAAATAGAATTCTGATTTGGGGCAATGATGATTGACCATTGCTGATATAAGCATGCTCTCGAGCAATCGAGTAAGTTGTGTGTATTCAGTTTGATCCTCCCTCGTCTCGTGGAGCCATTTCAACCATGATAAGAATTATGGAACGGAGGGAGTACTAAGAGCAACTCTAGCAGATTTGCTATATTTTGTGAAATAGCAAATGTACTAAGAGTAGTGTTTTGTGAAATCTCCTTTGCACTTTATCACTTCAATCTGCTGCTACCTCAGGCTTCTCGTTTACACTTGTGCCAAGTAGCATTTTTTCCTTGTATAATTATATGGTGGTTGACTGAGCTGCTACTTTTTCCTTGTAGAAGATCGCAGGTCGAGTGGGAGGGATCCAGTTGCGACGACACCGAATCACTAGCAAGGCAGCTGCCTAGAATAATAGGTATTTTTGTTACGCTTTCAGTTCGTGTCAGCATGGAGATATAATGTTTTACAATCTTTCTGGTTATATTGGAGTTAGGTTTTTTGAATATGAGTAGCAGTGACTTGGATATACCTTATGGAGTTGTAACAGTTCCTCTTGGTGCTTAGGTGCATTTTCTTTGTGTAACTTGGTAGTTCAAACGGAATGTATCTCATTTTGTAGACAGATTATTTTCTGGAATATCATATATTCAAATTTGTAATGAATGATGGCTTCTACCTTGGGGTGTGGTTTCATGGGCAGTCTCCTTGGCTAGCCTGAGTGGCTCTTTCTGCCCATGCTAGGCTGTCTCTTTCATAAATCAATGCATACTGATGTTCCAATATGCAGTATTTCCTTTTGACTGTTTATTTGATAAGGGAAATAAGTACTAGCTTTTTTTCTCTGAGGAAAACCAGTAGCTTTGTGTGTCGATATTCAGCAGCTATCCACAAACACGCAAGGAACAGCACACACACACAGATTACCTGCAACTAAGATTGTGGTGCTAGTAGAGGCACATTGTGGCCTTTTCATCCATATGAAAGTAGAGGCACATTGTGGTGCTAGTTTGCTGGGTTTTGTCTCCGACCATCGTGTCGTGATGATATTGCAGGTACCCCGAGAGGCCCTTGAGTTTGCCGGAATGCCGATTAACTTCCGTTCCGGCAAATTCGGGTACTCCATATGTCCTATTTTCAGCAAAGGTCATGCTGAAATTTTCCGTGAATTTTAGCATGACTTTGCTAAAAATAGGACATATGGGGTACTTGTGACTAATGCATGGGCCGGGGTATCTTAGTAGTTAATTAAGTAGGATCAAGTGCCCCGGCGTACTTGTGACTAATGCATGGCTTTTAGGGTGCCTCGGTGTCGATAAAAACCGAAATGATGAATGGTTAGGCTTTTAGGGTGCCTCGGCGTCGAAAAACCCTCAATGATAAAAGCTTAGATTTTAGGATGCCTCGGTGTCGACAAACCCTAAATGATGAGACCATGATCTTGTTCCTTGACAATAACCAACTTTTTGACCAAACTTTGTTTCTATTTAGAGAGAAACATGGCCCACAACGATGAGGCCGGGGGTTCGGGCGGCAAGGCATTCTGGGAGCTGTCCCAGGAGATGGAGGAACAACCTCACTTGTATGAGGACGCCGCCTTCCCCATCGGTCCTGAGACCACGGATGGTGCCGCCGAGGATGACCACACTGATGCCACCACTGATGGTGCCGCCAAGGATGCCACCACTGATGATGGCGGCGCACGCACAGATGGCAGCCAAACGAAGAGGCAACGGAAGGATCGGCGCCCGATCGTGCTCCGCACCCTCAAGGAGGAAGTTACTCAAGTGGACTCCAACGGGAATCCAACGGCGCCCGAACGAATAGTCAAGGGGTACTCGCTTCAGCTCGGGTGCATTGTCCGGAGCACCGTCTCGATCAACACCGAGAACCTGAGGCATCCTGACCGAGGGAATTTGCGCAACCTCCTCTTCACGAAGCTGCATGAACGATACAAGTTCCCCGCTGAATTTGAAAACACAAGCCACAAAGGGAATAAAGTGAACAATGCTGCCCTCACGAAGATGAGCAAGGCCCTGTCTACTTGGAAAAGCAATGTGAAGAGAATGATCGAGAAAGGTGAGAGTTATCAGAAGATCAAGGAGAAAAATCGTTCGATCACCGAAGATGACTACAACGACTTCAAGATCAATTGCTCGAGCACCGCAAGCTCCCAATCAAGTGAGTGGGGGAAACAAATGCGGGAGCTGAACATAGGGGAACACACACTCGGTCCCGGCGGTTACAGAGTGGCGGAGCCTATATGGGACAAGGAGGACGCGGACCGTGCCGAGCAAGGCCTACCGCCCCGCTTCGAGAAATACAGCGGTAACAAGCAGACTAGGAACTATGTTAGGGCCCGGTACAAGGAGGACCCGATAACAAAGGAGCTTACCACGGATCCGAAGACCAGGGCGCTTGAGCTTATTCTGGTAAGGAATACACCCCCGCGTAATTAGCTCCATATGGTTGCATTCTAATTAATGAAGCCAAATTTCTAAATGGTTCACATTCCTTCTGCAGGCGACTGAAAGCAGTAGCGCGGAGTCGACTAAGAGCAACCCTTGGGACACCACTCTAAATAGGGGGTTGAATGTAATGAAGAACAAGGATAAGCTCAGTAAGCCGACGTCAGCTAGTCGTGTGGCCGGCAAAGGCTTGTCGACAAAATGGCGGTCATACTATACCGCTGGTGTGCGGAAGGAGAAAAAGACCAGCTCGGAAAGCCAGGCGCGAGAGGTTCAAGAACTCAAGGCACAGGTGGCGCGGATTCCGGAGATTGTCCAAGAGCAAGTGGAACAACGACTCGGAGCGACGATCACCGCCCTTGTGCCTACCTTGATCTCGGGGTTGAGTGCGTGGATTGCGGGCGGCCAACAGGGGCCGCCCCCGATTCCTAGCTTCACGGCCAGCAACTCGCATAATGCGATGGCGGGGCCATTGGTGCCTCCGGCGGAGGCGGCATTGGTGTCTCCGACGCCGGCACGGGAGCTTAATGCACTCGGGTGTACGCCGGCCGGCACCTCTTCAGCAAGCGGCCCCTCCGTCAACTGCACGCCCGCCGCTGGCGGTGCCTCGACATTAGCCGAGCTCGACGCCATCATCACGGTAACTAATTAAGCCTCTCTCGGCCGAGGACTTCATCTCCTTGCCTTTGACTGGGCATCCCTGACGCCCTACATGTTTTCGCAGGGCGCCGCCGACGTTCCGTGCACTCTCCTCCACTTCGTGAACAACGAGTTGGTCGATGTCCCCAAGGGCAAAATCATTCAACCGGGCAACCCCTTGTTCCACGGTACCCAGATGCCACCCAACTTTTTTAGGGTTCAACTGGTTCGGGTGCTGCCAGGCTGCGACGACTTGTTACCTCCGATTCGACCCGTCGGGGCCGACGATGAAGACGTGATGACCCTCAGCGCCTGCCTGAGCTGGCCCCTGCTTTGGCCGAAGAGCCAGATTCGTTTGGGGGCGGGGGACACCACCCCAAAGACAACACCGCCAGTCGTGCCGGCGCCAAGTCGGCCCCATGGCAAGACCGCCGTAACGGTGCCGGACATCCCTATGCCACTGGATCCAAACATGCATATGGCACAGGATCAGAACGACGACGACGATGACGATGATACATTTGGCAATGTCGATCAGTACTTTGCCGAGCATGGGTACGATGGCGACTTCATGGGGCCTCCTTCTCAAGAACCAAACCCAACAAAAGACTTGTACGATCTAGCTCGTACCGCGGAGAAGCCAAGTTGCAACAGGCGCCGTCTGGCGTTCAGCTCTCAGGAGACGCCTCCAGCTGCCGACTTCACCGAGCCTCAGATAGGCGATGTGCGAAATATTATCAGCCCCAACACACTCAAGAAGGCGGTCTGTGAGCAGAACTCGGTCCCATTACAGGAGAAGAAGAAGGCACGCAAAAGAAAGACTAAGAAGGGTGCGAGCCAGCCGGCACCGAGTACGATCCGTGCTCAGGACGGGCCACCTACACCGCAGGATATCTCGAGGAGGGTGCATGTGGCGGGTAGGGCGATGCTACCGACAAATATGCTCAATGCTGCAACCGGTGCTATGCGGAGTCTGCATGACAGTGTTCTTGCTTTGGAGAAGCGGCGTCTTAGAGAGAAGGATGTGGCATACCCGGTTTTCGCGGCCAAGGTGCCAGAGGGCAAGGGCTTTGTGGATAACTCCATCGGGCATACGATCGTCCTGCGTTTTGATGACATCCACGCTAAGTTGAACCTTCATCCGCTGCACTACACCTTCGCTCGGCTATTTTCGCTGAGTATGGAGATGCGGATCATTCGCGACAAGACCCCGGACATCGTGATAGTCGACCCCTTCTACATGCGTGCCAAGATCTTGGGCAGCGCTGGGGACCGGCAAGTCGCGAGTTCTTACCTCGAAGGCGTCATTCTGGCAAACCAAGATAAGGATAACTTCCTCGTGCCTTACTTTCCCGAGTAAGTCCTCCCCTCAACCGGCCCGTAACATATGAATTCTTACATTTCGATCATTTTTCTTTTAACATTCCGTGTTTTCTGCAGTGACACACCTTGCACGCTCATCCTCCTAAGCCCCAAATATTCTATGGCCACGTATTTCGACCCGGACCGTCAGTCGAACGTAGACTACACAAATGTCAAGAAGGTTCTTGATGATGTTCTCCCCGGCTACGCCCAATCTGGAGGCACCTTCACCAGGCCTATTCGTAAGTACGGCAAGCACGTGTTCTCCCACAATACGACATTTTGCTGCGTCAAGCAGCCGCCTGGCGGTCAGAAGGGTGCCTACTACGCCATCCACCACATGCGGGCGATCGTACGGGACCATCATCAACTTCTTCTACCGAGTAAACTCAAAGATTGGGCCGCGAGCGTGTCGGCAATCCAGGACGCGGACCTCCGACAAGAATTCTTTCGCATCCAGTCGGAGTTTGCGGAAATCATCCATCAAGATGTCCTTCGTACCTCGGGGCAGTTCTACCTCAGAAATCAACCGTCCAACAGTGACATCGACACAATGCTACAAATGCAGGATGACAACGCCCGTTCTTTCATGACTCCCACGATAGACGGCGGCTTCATCCACGCTCCGGTCCCTTGAGTCGAGTTGTCTAGTTCTGAAACATCGATTGGCTCATGTTGTAATTAAACTTTAATGAACTTGTAGTATGTCTCTTTGGTTTCGAGAGTCGTTCAACTTAGATGTAATCGATGCTATTAATGTCTTGCTTTTCTCTTCCGATCGTTCTGTTGCATACTTATATATTGCTTATGTATTGTCTGTGAATTGGTACTAACGTTTCGTTTGGCTAGTGCGTAGCGATGCCGACGTATGTCGTGTACAAGGGTAAGGTTCCCGGAGTCTACGATGATTGGGAGGAGTGTCGGAGACAGGTTCACCAATTCAGCGGTAACAGTTACAAAGGGTACACCACTAGGGCCGAGGCCGAATCTAGATACGCTCGCTATCTAGCGGGAGAGGGGAGGGAGCGTTGGAGGAACCGGATGAAGACGAGTTTCATCGTGATGATGCTCATCGTGATGACCGCAGCTCTCTTCTATGTGATGGTAGTTTAGATGATCGATATCGACTTGTAATGTGAAGACAGACTCGCTACTCGCGGTCTCGAGACTTGTAATATAATGTTCTATCTTTGTTCGGTCTTTTCAATTCGGAGACTAATATGATGAATTGTATTCGGAGACTAATATGATGAATTGTATTCAAAGACTATACATTTGATGAATCTGTTGTTGATGTGTGCTGTCTATATTTTGTCAAACTATACATTTTGTAACCTGTGCAAAAAACAGAAAATAAAAAAATAAAAAAAAACCTAATATTCATACTAATGGCGCATCACATGACAGTGCGCCATTAGTATGACACTGCATACTAATGGCGCATCACTGGGCAGTGCGTCATTAGTATGCCGCGGTTACTAATGGCGCATCCAGAGGTGGTGCGCCATTAGTATGCCAAAGCACCTGGGTATACATGGCCCCTGGGAGGCATACTAATGGCGCACCCTGGCATATACTAATGGCGCACCCGGGGTGCGCCATTAGTATACCAGATACTAATGGCGCACCATGTGGTGCGCCATTAGTAAAAATTACTAATGGCGTGCTATCAATGGCGCACCACAGATGCGCCATTAATAGCCATAATAGGTGCGCCATTAGTAGGGGTTTTTCTAGTAGTGTTAAGATAACGATAAGATTTTTCTTCATAAATGCCAACACCGACCATCCACCTTTCTCATATATTTTGCTTCCCTTCCAACATATCCAGCTATCTCAGGTATTGGAAGGGGTTGTGTTTGACTGCAATTTTGTACAGCGAGAATAAGCCTGAAATCAGACATTTCCTTCATCTCTGAAGTTTAATAACATCAATTTAGGATCAGCAAAATGCTCACGGAGTTGCAACACATGGTTTTTGTCGAGAAGCATCAGCCAAATGCTGCAACCATTTTACTGGCTTGACGTTTTCTCTCCATGTCAGAGTAGACTTGTAAGCATATTCACAAACATTTTAGTAGCATGGTTGAGAACAATCAAATATGGAAATACATGTGCAAATAGGTACACTAAAGTGACAATTTCGGAGTCTCTATCCGCACATTAAGTACAAGTACTGAAAACCCAATGAAAGTTGCATTGCTTAGCCAAAGTTGTACCATATCCATATAGCAAAAAAAATGTACCATATCCATATTAGCTCAACACAAATGCAGAACTAAGGAGAATAACTTCAGGTGAGGAGTTAAATTAAAATACTAAGGTATGCTTCACATACGTATTCCAGATGCAGCAGTTGACCATGAAGGTATGGAATTTCTGCTGAGTCAAAACCATCATTGCTGGAAAGAAGAAGAGATCAGGAAGGCACGCTGATGTTGCAATGAACCGGACCCTCATAAACAGATCAAAATCAATGAGCAATTGAGCATAACAATATAACGTAGCACAGAATAAGGCAACACCAACCTGACCAGTCCGAATCAACCATGGACAAGCCTGAAATTGTTGAACGGCACTTCATAATGTTAGTACTCAGATTGCATCTTTAACTTTTACTCCAACTACATTGAACAAGTTCTGGCATCTCAAATGTGGCAACTATATAGCACTTATTCCCGAAAGTTATGTCATATCAGTTATCCCACCTGTTCTGTTCCCACAGTTAAGTTCATATATATTGGAGACCCTCCCACATCTAAAGTTCATTTTGGTAATGCAAAAGGACTGCAGGTTTATTTTAGTGTGAAAAACATGTGTTGAAACTGTCAAAACAAATCTAGGAAATTCTGAAATTGCAGTATAAGATTAGGTAACCTCAGACCATGTTTACTTTTACCGGATTCTAGAAGAATCGTAAATGAAACATTACATCATGGGAACAAACATGCCTCGCGATAGGAATAGTGATAGAAGGAAATACTTTCATTTAAGCTCACCTCCAGAATCCTTTATATTCCAGATTGTTTTAACACGACATAATACAGAATCTTGTATAGTATTTTTCGCACCACGTGGAGACAGACATCTTTCTCTGCACTCCTTCCTCTCCACCTTCATTCTTCTCGCCATGTCTGAGTCCTCTTTTTAAAAAATTGAACTTCTACAAAAGCTTGCACTTTATAAACTGAAATATACAAACTTCAGCCGTCAACATATAATAGCACAATCATTTTACTTTGGAAGAAAACCATATGCAAAGAACATGTCTATGAAAATGAACAAGTGAGTCCTAAAAGCCTGTTAAATGAGTCACCAGAGGTCATATCATTTTTGTAATTCAATTCATATCATTTTTTAATGCAATAAGACTGCAGGTTTGTTTAAGCTTCTATACGACAGAAAGATGTCACAGGACAGAGAGCATCTCTATGATAAAGGAAAAAAAGGTATGTGTATGCCAATCACATGTCTGCACATAAGGTATTCAATAAGCTTCACAACTTAACTTACATTAATCTTATCAGTTGTCGAATATGAGAGGACACCCAGATCACAACTCACGAATACACAATGACCACCATCTGGTTTTTTCATACGCAAACAAACAGGCACTACTAACTACAGCGTTTCATCTTCCGATGATGATGACAATGTGCCCACGCAACTGCCTATGATGATTCCTATAGCCGGCAATCTCAAGGCCTTTCAGCCAGTGCCGCATGTGGAAACATCAATCGGTATCGCCCTTACACACGACTTTTTTTCAGTTTGCATTTATACATTTGTTAAAACAAAATGGTTCTTCAGGAAATCATTCTCGTGAAGGAACTTACTATGATAACCATGCATCACTTCGAGGAACAGAGAGAAGCATTGATCATAATATTGGTACAGACATAGCACTTGGACTCGACACTGAAGACAATGTCCCCGAGCACATTGCTTCAAATGATATCATTAAATCAGATAGAAAACAGAAAAGGCGAGACCAATATATAGCACGGCGAAATAGATTAACACCTGAACAGAAGGAGGAAATCAATGCACGTCGAAGAGAAGCTAGGAAAAAAACAGAGGAGGAGAGGACTGCCCATCAAAGAGAAGCGAGGCAACGAATGACACCAGAGGAGAAGCAACAGAGTAACACCCTTAGAAGGGCGGCCTACCAAAATATGTCAGTCCATGAAAAGCAAGAGACAAACGCCCGCCGAAGAACACGTCTGCAAAACATATCACCTAAGGAGAAGCAGAACATGCTAGCTCAGCGCAAGAAGAGACTCGCGGCTAGGTGCAACACCCCTTGCGCTGAATCCATCGCAATGCCGCGCCCTGATGCAGATACCTTAGCTACACCCAACCTGATGTCGAGCACTCATGCGTTGGCATTCAGAGAATCCGAAGCTTCAGCTCCTGCCCCTGCCCCCCGGTTTGCGAGTAAGGCTGGGAACAACTTCGAACCAGACGGTAATCCTTCCATCTTTACTCTACTTGTTGTGCCCATGTGCATTGAACCAGTATTTAACGGCTCCACAACGGTGCAGGCGAGTACCTTAGTCGTACCCTAGATGATAATGATGCCCCCAGCGAACTCATAAATCCCTCGCAGCAAACCAATGGTCACCAAATAGACGACCAGCAGAATCAAGCCCGTGAGCAGAGGCAGGAGAGCAGAGCACAGCGTAGGGCTCGGGAGCGAGCTCACAAACAAAGTATTAGAGCAAAGAACATTCAAGGGAGTGCCTTAAAACGAAGAGCGCACGGGAAAAGCATACCAGAAGGTGAGAAGTCAGCGTTGCTAGATCGTCGTAATGCAAGCTTTCAAAAAAAGCGGAGGCCCCCAGGCCCAGATGCAAGTACCTTAGATGTGAACAGAGCAGCAACAAGCTCAGAAGCACCGCCCACAGGAGTTGCTTCACCAGCTTCCTCCCCTTCATCAAGCATGCCATCGTACACCATCGGAACCAATGGTAACCCTCTCATGTTTACTCCCCTCCTGGTGTGCACTCATAATAAAAACCATTACTTACCAGCTCAACAATGTTACAGCTGACATGGAGGCCTTCCTTAGCGGCATCATGGACGAGAATGCCCTCTCCGGTGACCTCATGGATGATGAGTACTACCTATTTGTCGGTGAAGGTACTCCGAGGCACCTTTCGCTGCTCATCCCTCTATATTATTGGTTTATGATGTGCATCCCATCGTGACTTGTTATATCTCCACAACGCTTGCAGCATCCGACACTGATAGCACGGACCTCGATGAGCCCGTAGATCCTCCAACACGGGATCTATCGACCTAGATCCTTTCGACTATGTCTACTCGAACATCCCAGATAGCACACACATCCTGAAGCACGCGGCAAACTGTGAGCATTGCAAGGCCAAGAAGTTCCAGTACGAGACCGCCGGCTTCTGTTGTAGGAACGGGGAGATTGAGCTAGCTGAACCCGAGCCTATCCCAGAGCTGACGAGGTTATGGTCAAGCGCGGATGCAGACTCTCGGCATTTCCGAGAGAGCATTCGGTTCTTCAACGGGCACTTTGCCTTCACTACCCTTGGCGTCAGCCTAGACAACAACTACACAAACATGAAGTCCGGGGTGTACACGTTTCGGGCACATGGCACTATGTACCACAAGGTGCACTCGTTCGGTCCAAGATCTCGCCCTGAACATCTGCAGTTGTACTTCTACGATGACGATCCCAGCTTAAGCCATCGCAAGGAGGCCACCAAGCAATTGGACCAGCACGTTGTCAGCAAGTTAGTGGACGTCCTGAGGGAAAACCCCTACTCCCAACAGTTTAGGAGTTTGGGTGCCCACAAGGAAAACCTCGAGGAGTACCGGATAGACCTCAACATTGACCAGAAGCTAGACCAACGAAGATACAATAGACCCGTGTCATCCGAGGTGGCTGCAATTTGGGTCGAGGGAAGAGATCTAGCAAACAGGTTCGACCGCAGCATTACACTCTATGGGGACAATAACGAGAAGTATAGTATACATGCCACAGATGGCTGTTATGACCCGCTCTCGTATCCCCTCTTTTTTCCAAGGGGGGAGCTTGGTTGGAATCCAAATATCCCTAAGCACAATGTCCCTTGGGAGGTTGCACAACAACCAAGAGGAAACCGTGATAATGATTCAGGTGCGCCTGGTTGTTATGCTTATATGCCAGAAAAAGTTCTCTATCCTTCCATATGGTACCTAACCTTCTTCTTTCACGTCTTTCCACAGAGGGGAACAGCTGGTTGTGTGTCTCTGTCAGGGACTACTACTGTTACCGACTACAGACGCGCCCTGCGATATTCTACCCCATACTACACGGAGCATGCCTGTTTCAGTAGTGGGGTGTCGACATGTTCATCAAGATTGAGGGATGTAGGCTAAAGTGGATCAGGGACCACCAGAGAGAGATAGGTGCCGATCTATACCAAGGCCTTGTGGATAGCATCGCGGTTGGGGAGATGCGGGCGAGCGCTGTTGGGAAGAGGATCGTGCTGCCAGGGACGCATCAAGGAAGCAACCGAGACATGAAACGGAGGCAGATGGATGCCATGGCACTGGTGCAGACATATGGGAAGCCTGACATCTTTTTGACTATGACATGCAATCCTAGCTGGGAGGAGATACTGAATGAGCTGCTTCCTGGACAGACACCCCAGGACCGACCAGATCTTGTCGCACGCGTGTTCAGGGCCAAGCTGGAGACCATGAAAGAGATGTTGTTCAAAAAGCACATCCTCGGTGTTGTGGTAGCGCATGTGTATGTCGTCGAGTTCCAGAAGAGGGGCCTCCCCCATGCACACTTCTTGTTGATCATGAATTCAAATTATAAACTCGTGGTGCCAGAGCAGTATGACCGCGTCATATCTGCAGAGCTCCCGGACAAGCATAAGTATCCAGAGCTCTATGCCATGGTCGTGAAGCATATGATGCACGGCCCATGTGGCAATCTTAATCCCAAAAATGTGTGCATGCAAGACTTGAAGTGCAAGAGCAAGTACCCACGACCGTTCAACCAGAACACCTTACAGGGGAAGGATTCATACCCAGTTTATCGACAGCGAGGCGATGGTCATCAGGCTAAGGTCCGTCGTCAAATGCTGGATAACAGATGGGTTGTGCCTTACAACCCTTATCTGTTGCGGATGTTCAACTGCCACATAAATGTCGAGGTGTGCTCCAGCATCAAGGCCGTCAAGTACCTTTACAAATACGTATACAAGGGTCACGATCGAGCTTCATTCAGCATTGACCAGCCTGACAACAACGGGGTTGTAGACGAGATTAAAAGGTACGTTGATGCGAGATGGGTTACTCCACCGGAGGCGATGTGGAGGATATTCGGCTTCAACCTTTCTGAGAGTTTCCCGTCGGTCCTACAGTTGCCACTTCATCTCCCTAATATGAATAGTGTCACGTTCAAAGCAGGAGAGGACCTGACCGATGTCGTCGCCCGTGATACTGCATCTAAGTCAATGCTGACAGAGTATTTCCTCGCTAATCAGCAGCACGTGTGGGCTCAGGATATCCTGTACAAGGACTTTCCGGGAAGTTTCACATGGCAGAGACAGAAATACTGGAGGCCGAGAGAAAAGCAGCACCAAGTAGGTTGAATCGTGTCAGCCCATCCAGCTGAGGGGGAGCGGTACTTTCTGCGAGTGCTGCTTAACCACGTACCAGGCAAGACATCCTTCGAGGACCTGCGGACCGTGGACGGAGTGCTATGTGATAGCTTCCGTGAGGCTGCCGAGAGATTGGGCTTTATTGAGGCCGACAACACGCTTGACGAGTGTCTTATAGAGTCAACACAGTTCGCGATGCCAGCCTCACTTAGGAGGCTCTTTGCAACTATCTTGGTATTCTGCGAGCCAGGTGACGTGCGCGGTTCTCTCCCATCAAAGTTGTATCCTCATCTCACAAAATAAACAACTTAATCCTAACCGTATACATATTACTAATCATCTAGCAAGCGTTCAAACTGTGTACATCCAACACAGCTACCAATGCAGAACGTGGAGGGAGAGGGGGGAGCCGATAGTGACAAGGTAAGAAGATCCGTGGGCACCTTGATTCTAACGCAGAGGAAGGGGAGCAGAGCTCGGTGGCGAAGAGAAGCCGTCGGCGTCGGCGTGCACCACGGAATCCACTCCTGCTCGATCTCCGCCCATCCGGGCGAGCACGGCTTGCTGCAGGGTCTCCTCGTGCTGCACGGCGTGCGCCTGTCGCCGGGCGTTGCCACCAGAAGATTCCGACCGGTGGCACCATCGCAGCGGAGCGGCACGGGGTGGGGGACGCGGGGCAGGGGCGCCGCACGGTGGATGCCGCCGCCCAGACTGCGCGTGAGTCCGCGAGAGCGCTGCCCCCCAGATCTCGCCGGACATCAGGGAGTGATGGGGGCGGGTGTGGGAGGCTCGCGACGGCGCAGCAAGCGGTAGGGATGGTGCGGAGGCGGGGGGGTGGGAAGTTGGGCTGGGATGGGTGCCTAGCACCACACGGTGTGCGGATGCGCGCCGTGATGCGCCGGCGGCTGCACAGAGGATGAGGGGAGCTGGGTAGCTAGCTGAAGGGGAAAGGGGTGAGCCGTGAGAAGAAAGTGAGACTGAGAGTCACCGATGTAGAATACTCCAGTTTTTTGTCGCAAGGCTCTATATTTTATATATATTGGAGTAGCATATACTCACATCGTCCCAAAATAAATGTCCAATCTTAGTACAATTTTGTATTAAAGTTAGCATTTTCTCCGTTCGGAAATATTTGTCATCAAAATGAATAAAAGAGGATTTATCTAGACTTATTTTAGTTCTAGATGCATCTTTTTTTATTCATTTTGAAGACAAGTATTTTCGGATGGAGGGAGTATAAAATTGAGACATTTATTTTGGGTCAATGGAATAGAACCGAGGTATTTAGATGGTTGTCATGGCTATCAAAAATCTTAGATGTAGGCTTTTTAACATTTTATTTTGCATGTTGCATATGAATTATGATACTGCTCACTGAAAAAAATTATACCTCTATTTAAATCATAGTTGTATATATGAATTCCAGGAAGTCCAGAGATGTCCAAAAAACACTTTCGTAGGTATGCATTCAGGCGTATAATACTTACTAACACAGAGATAATCTTGATATACAGAATTGACTAATGATAATTGATAGAGTTAAATACACTACAGGTGTCCTAACTTGTCCGGCGCGGTTAGTT
The DNA here is from genome assembly GCF_002162155.2 of Triticum dicoccoides. Classification (NCBI taxonomy): domain Eukaryota; kingdom Viridiplantae; phylum Streptophyta; class Magnoliopsida; order Poales; family Poaceae; genus Triticum; species Triticum dicoccoides. The sequence continues at coordinate 779,525,775 of NC_041385.1, forward strand.
TGGTGCCTAAACTTGACAAAAGTGATGTCGTAACTTGTCTACGGTGCCTCTGGACGTATGCCGCCGTATCGAGTTCCCGCGTGGCATTCCAGTCTGTCGCTGGGCCACATGTCAGTGGTTGCCTACGCGCGTTGTGAGCTATGCATGTTGTATTTTACAGGAATGCCTCTGCATTTTAATTAATTCTCGCAAAATATACCCCTTGATTTTAATTAATACTTGCAAAAAATACCAGGAAGTCAGCGTACAGGGACTTCGAACATGGGATATGTCGTTGCTTGACAATCGAGCTGACCAGGCGGCCACGGCCTGGTTTGCGCTTAATTATCAGCAAGCAGTTTATATAGATGATTGTACGTATCGCTCTGCATATGCTTCTACTAGAGCAATTTTCTTTTTATTTATTCCAAGTTACTACATTGTCTTTCTTCGAGTGATGTTTCTGTTTAGTTTTTATGATACATAAATTTTTCCATGTGAAAAATAAAATAATTATCAAGAAAGCTCGCCGCATGTAGTACAGATAGTAGACATTGGTTATGTCTATTACGCATGATTGTGGGTTTCAATTTGCAAGTGTAGTTATCACGTACTTGGTTTGTATCTACTATGTAGATAACAGTTTCGTCACGTTTGTTTGTATCTATGGTGTTTTAAGGGATGTACTAATTTCACGGATGATTTAGTTATTATCTACATTTAAAAACAAGTTTGTCCATGTTCATAGATTTTGAATTACCTTTGACATTGTTCTTTTGTCGAAATATATTCCATAAAAAGCACTCATTTAAAATATCCAAGTCCATGCTATGACTTTGTCGAGTAATCTTTTCACATCATACTTTGTATGTCCGTGGCAACGCACGGGCATTCAACTAGTAGATATAAATATAGATATAGATCTATATATACCAATATAAAAAGACCGAGTGGGGCAGATCCAACACATCTCGGCCATCCGTTCACGTTAATCCAACCGCTTATTGTTTTAATGGATAGCACTAAACATGTTTAGCGCTAACCGCTAATCACCCTCTTCCGTGATCCCCTTCTTGCGTATGCTTTCCCACGAAAGGCAGTTTTCCACACGGGAACCGCCGCCGCCGCCGCATCGAATAGAGCCGCCGCTGCACGCCTGCACCTTCAAGCCGCCGCACCCATCGCCTCGAGCTGTCGCACCTTCTGGCCGCCTGTCCCATCGCCTCGAGCTGTCGCACCTTCTGGCCGCCTGTCCCATCT
>NC_041385.1:779527693-779545404 GCF_002162155.2 Triticum dicoccoides
GCACCTTCTGGCCACCTGCCACCATCCCCTCGAGTCATGGCACCTTCAGGCAGTGGCGGAGCTAGGATTTTCGACATGGATATGCGGAGTTAAAAAATATAGTTTTTGTAGCAACAATGTGTCCAACAATTCAGTTACATTTTGCAAGAACAAGGAGAATCATAATATAATTCTACGATCACCGTTTTGGAAGCGAGAAATGATGGTGTCTTCCTTTACTTGCATGACGAATTTATGCTTAAAAAATACTATGAAGGTGGCATGGTGGAAAGTTTTACAAATTTGAATGTTCATAATTCAGAAATTTAGATGCATAAACTTCACCTTGGTTTCATTGTGGTTCTTCTCAAGGTTTATAGCGAGCCAATGCAAACCGGTCTCAAAATTGACTACAACAGATTAAAGACAAAATCATGATTAAACACTCACAAAGAAGAATCAAAAGATGGTTGAATTGTGCACGCCTCCGTTGCCAACATGTCTTCTACTCCCTCCATTCCTAAATATTTATTTTTTCTAAAGATTTCAACAAGTGACTATATACGGAGCAAAATGAGTGAATCTACTCTAGAATATGTTTATATACATCCGTATGTGGTAGTTCATTTAAAATTTATAAAAGGACAAATATTTAAGAACGGAGGGGAGGGAGTAGATGGCAGATCCATTCGTGCGCCGGTGCGTGCCATGACGTTGCCGAGTGTGTACTGCGACAGACGTGGGCACGCGAAGGAGATCAATCGGTGAGAGGCGGCGATCTGCGACGGTGGACAAGAGAAATGATGCGGTGGTTGCTTCTGATGGCCGATGCAGGCATGCGGCGTGGCGATGTGCCTCTGTTTCATGATGGGGCGCGGCCGCGGTTGAATCAGCAGAATCGTAGGCTCGTTGGCTCCTGGTCGAGCTGTCTCCTCCACTTCCATCAATCCGGCCAGCGTTAAGCCTCAATATAAGGCCTAGTAGCAACGTCGCAGCCCAATAAAGGCCCAAGTGGCGTTGAATCATTCTTTTTCTCGTTTCTCATGTCCTGTACGTACAGCTAGGCTGCCATACGTTACATACATGCATATAGAAGCTTATATACTGAAAACAATTTGCAAACAACATTGGGTATGCGTTGCATACCCTTGCATTAGCCTAGCTATGCCCCTGCCTTCAGGCCACCGCCGCATCGACCCAAGCTGCCGCTGCACCTTCAAGGACGCCGCCCTTCACCACCTCCGTGCCACCCCCACCCATCACCTTGGCTGGCCCGGGGCGGCCAGCGCCCCCGCCTGAAACTCCTTCACTCGGCCATCAGTGACGCCGTCGCCGTCAGCAACGCCTGGGCTCGGCCATTAGCGACGATGTCAGTTGACGGCTCCCCGTCATCTCGCATAGTCAGGGGACAGGCCACCTTCACGCACGCATGCGCGAGGCCGGAGGTCTTTCTTCACACAATGACGTGCTGCTTCAGGTTTGATACATTGATTCAGTGTGCTATTGATTCACGTCTCACGGTTCTTCACATGTGTCCAGTACTAACTCGCCGCACACTAACTACATAATGTCCACATGCAGCGCCTTGTGACATGAGGTTAGTCCAAGGGTTGTGAAGTCCACTAACCTTTGGTAAGGCCTATGTGAGTTCTGCAGCTAAGCTTTCTCCTAATGAGATTTTTTTTTGTTTTCGATGATAAATCTTCATCGTAACATGTACACAACTGACGTGCTACTATTGATTCAATGTACTATTTGCATTTCTTGAATTTTGGTCACCCATGTTCATGATCATATTATATGAGATTTCACTGATTTTGTACACACATCTCGCAGATGGAGAATAGTCATTCCGGTGCTTCTCCTTTACGATCAGGGAATAACTCCCACATTAGGGACCTTACAAACAAGTACAACGGGGAATGAAAATCACGCGAGTCAGAATCTGCAGGATATAAAACCACATGGCAATCAAGGATGGTATGCATGAATGTCTAATGATATGAAGGTGGAATACCCCTCGAAGCGGCGTCAGGCAGTCGCAGAAAAGAAGGCTGCGACTCTAATGTCAGCAAGTATCTCAAGAATATCCTTCTTCATTTTTGTCTCTGCAAGTTTACCCCTTTTAGCAATATAACCAACACACAAAACAATGGTACATTCTTAACTCACGAACTTTACTGCATTGGTCCATGAACAATGTAATCATGATTTTTCATGTTTTGTTTCCTCTTTTTTGCCATGTATAGCACGTATAGCTGCAATCTCCAGAAGTACTGATCACCAAGCTGCAGAAATCAATATTCCATGCAAAAAACCAAAGTAGGCAGGCGTGATATGCCCGTCTGTCCCAAGAGAAGAAGCCAGAACAGCTCTGGTTGGCCTGACTAGAAAAGAAAGTTGCAACAAAAAGTGTCAATGTTGTGCATGACTACACGTGCATTGCACGTGCACATTTACTAGTATAGATAAAGTAATCATTAACATGTATGCACAAAGTAATCATTAACATGTATGCACAAGATATAAATAAGGAAACATCACATCAGATCAGATTATCGAGCCATTCTAGAGTAGTACCTAATGCTTTTTCTATAGGGTAATGCCATATATAATTCCTAACTCTATGGGGGTAACGTCATATATAATGGAAAAAAAATCTATGAGACCAGGTCTCACGGGTTAGAAGGTGAGACCCATCCTGATGGATGACACGTGGCATTCACAAATCACAAAGCATCTACCCCACCCCCACCTAAAATCAGGGGGGAGAGATTAGACGCTTTGTGATTTGTGAATGACACATGTCATCAGGGCGGGTCTCACCTGGTTTATATGAGACCTGGTCTCATATAATTTTTTTCCATATATAATCCATGTTTAAAAGTTTCCTTCCAATTTTTCAAAAGTCTTCGTCTGATCTTACCCAAAAAAAAAATCTCGAATACGCACGAGTGTGTGTATATTTTATAAAGAAGAGGGGGGAAGACTTCGCACCCATAGTGTTACAATGATATTTACACGGCTCTTACATCCACCTCCACTTGGAGTAGTTACATGAGTCGACTACTCACCGAACCCCCACTGTCGGTGTCAAAACCGGCGGATTTCGGGTAGGGGGTCCCGAACTGTGTGTCTAGGCGGATGGTAACAGGAGACAAGAGACACGATGCCTTACCCAGGTTCGGGCCCTCTTGATGGAGGTAAAACCCTACGTCCTGCTTGATTGATATTGATGATGTGGGTATTACAAGAGTAGATCTACCACGAGATCAAGGAGGCTAAACCCTAGAAGCTAGCCTATGGTATGATTGTTGTTCGTCCTATGGACTAAAACCATCCGGTTTATATAGACATCGGAGAGGGCTAGGGTTACACAGAGTCGGTTACAATGATAGGAGATCTACATATCCGTATTGCCAAGCTTGCCTTTCACGCCAAGGAAAGTCCCATCCGGACACGGGACGAAGTCTTCAATCTTGTATCTTCATAGTCTTGGAGTTCGGCCGATGATGATAGTTCGGCTATCCGGACACCCCCTAGTTCACGACTCCCTCAGTAGCCCCTGAACGAGGCTTCAATGACGACGAGTCCGGCGCGCATATTGTCTTCGGCATTGCAAGGCGGGTTCCTTCTCCGAATAATTTATAGAAGATTGTGAACACCAGGATAGTGTCCAGCTCTGCAAAATAAATTCCACATACCACCGTAGAGAGAATAATATTTACACAAGTTCAATCTGCTGACGTATTTTGTGGCGTGACGTCACACCACTACCAAGCCTTTACTCGAATTGTTTTTATTGTACCACCTCAGCGTGTTTAGCGAAGCGGTTTCCTTGGCACGTCTAGTCGAAGCAGAGATCGTGTTCCCCTTATTCCGGGATTCCCATTAATACGGACGTGGGTAACCCAACCGCGCCATTGATTGCGGCGCTTGGGAGATAAGCGAGTTTTATCAGGCCGGTGGGGACGCATGTTTTCGTCCGCCCATATAAGGGGATAAAGATCCAACCCTTTTACCTACGCCTTCTTCCTCCTTTACTTATCCATCTCCGCAAACTCGAGCTCCAGCGCCCAAGTCCGCACATCTCACCTCAACCTTCTCCAACTATGTCCGGAGCGGGAGGCAAGTGGATGGCCTCCTCCGTTACGGAGGCGCACATCCAGAAGCTGCGCAGCGCCGGATATCTGTCCAGCGACATCGCGCACCGGCTCCCCGACGAGGGGGAGCTCATCCCCACCCCCAGGCCCCATGAGAGGGTAGTATTTCTTTTCCATTTCCTCCGCAGACTGGGCTTCCCACTCCATCCCTTTGTCCGGGGGCTCATGTTCTACTACGGCCTGGATTTCCATGATCTGGCCCCGAATTTCATCCTCAATATCTCGGCGTTTATCGTCGTGTGTGAGGCCTTCCTCTGCATCCAGCCCCACTTCGGCTTGTGGCTCAAGACCTTCAGTGTCAAGCCGAAGGTTATGAAGGGCAGCCAAGCGGAGTGCGGAGGCGCCATGGTGGGCAAGATGCCCAACGTTACTTGGCTCGAGGGCACCTTCGAGGAAACCATTAAGGGGTGGCAATCGGGGTGGTTCTACATCACCGAGCCGCGTGACCCTGAATGGGCAGCGGCCCCCGAATTCAGATCTGGCATCCCCATACAGCTCACCTCCTGGAAAGAGAGTGGCCGGACATGGGGTGATTCGGAGGAGCTGACCGGACTTCAAGCCTCCATCCAAAAGCTAGTGAACAAGAAGCTCAAGCTTGTCAACGTAGTCCAGGTCATGCTCATCCGCCGGATTCTCTCGTGCCAACAACGGGACTCCAATATGTGGGAGTTCGATCCGGCGCAGCACCAGACTATGAGCGAGCTCTTCGACACTACGTACGAAGAGGCCTGGAGGGTGCTGTTTAAGGGCGCCGAGGCTCCCGCATCCGCTACCGAAGATCGCGGATTCAGCTCGCAGCGTCCGGCTAGCGAGGTAAGCGATTTTGCCCTTTACGGGACACTTTTTTTCCATAGTTTGACTCTATGCGGGATCTAAACTCCCCCTCCTTTGACAGGACTGGCTGAAGAAGGCCGAACAGACTATCTGTCTGGCCCCATTGCCAGAAGACCCAGCGGACGCCCGCTTAATGGGGCTGCTGGCTCCGGCACCCCACGTGGTGCTGGAGAAGAAGGCCACGGGCACTCGAAAGAGTTCCCGTTTTCAGGTGTCATCGGACGATGACTCCGAGGCAGACTCCTCCCACAAAGGCGAGGAGGAGAAGAAGGAGGCCTCTCCCCCAGCGGGGGGAGGGAAGAAAAGGAAGGCCTCCCCAACGAGGGAGGCCGAAGGGCCCAAGAAGGGAAGGACTCTTCCCCCGGACTGCTCTGCCAACACCGGCGACGACGACAAGGATTGGCCTCCATGGGCCAAGCCCCTGGCGAGATCGTAAGTATCCGAATTCCCGAATAACTTCATGATTTTTCTTTTCGCCACATGGTGTCTTTCTAATGCCGCATACAACCCTGCAGTCCGCCCAAGGACGATCTTCCCGCTTTGTCGAGCGGGTCCTTGGGTGCGTCAGATATGGATTCTCTTACGACCGCCTCCACCCCCCGTGATGCGGACGATGCCGAGGTGGGATCCCGGGAAGGGACCCGCCAGGAGGAGGAGGCCCCGGAGGTACCGCAGGGCAACCTCTCGGACTTTGCACCGGACTCCGCCCCGGAACCTGTAGCGGCTCCGGAGTCCGGCGGGCGGCCCCTTCGTAAGAAGGGCAAGACCGTGACGCCGGCGGCCTCCGTCCAACCGGAGGCGCCGGATAGCTTGCTGGAGGCGCTCAACGGCGCTCCATCAAAGAGGAACACCGCACTGTCATGAGTGCGGTGATTCAGAAGGTTCAGCTCGCCAAGAGCGGGCTGACCGAAGCCTGCAGTAGCCTTCTAACAAGCTTTGAGGTAAGAATTTTGATATATGTAAAATAGTACTGCATAGACAGTAGCCCCTGATGCTCGGTTCGGTATTCGGAAAGAAAAGTCGGACTGAGGATCTAAAAAGATATACGCAGGAGTCATAAAAAAAGTATGTCAATATGGGATTGCAGGCTGTGCTGCTGACCTCTGCCGCCCTGACTGCGGAGGTCAATACTTTGAAGCAAAGCCTCGAGCGGTCCGAGAACGAGCTCGGCCGTGCCAAGAAGCAGCCCGAGGATAAGGAAGGTGAGTAACACCTTATTAAAATTGTACCTTACAGAAAAGGATTTGGTTGCAAGAAGGATGACAAGGATAACATGGGTATTGCAGGGGCCATGAACGAGGTGGCGACCCTGAAGGAGGCGGTGTCCGCGGCTGAACGTAATGCGGCCGCGGAGCGCACCGAGCGAGAGAAGCAGGAGGCGCGGGTGGCGGAGGTACAGCAAGAGCTCCAGGTTCTCGTGGAAAAATATGAGAGTTTGGAGCATGACTCGAAGACTCGAGAGTCTGAGCTTGCATCTGCTCTTGAGAGTGCCAAAGCCACTAAGGCCGAAGCCTACAAGGCCCTCCAGGAAATCGAGGCGTTGAAGAAAATAGCGGCGGGTAAGGCATTTTTCATGCAAAGTAAGCATGTGATTGTGAATTACCTATCACTTACCCGAATTCGGAGCTCTCCAGGAGCGTTCGCAGATCTGCCCCGCAGCGTGTCCGATGCTGCCACTTTCTATAGGGCCGAGGAGGGGAGCTCGACGGAGAAGGTCTTCTGGTCTCAGTATGCTGAGGCCGTACATCCGGTGCCCCTTAGCGACTAGCTGAAGCAGCTGGTCGAGCTCCACAAGGTGGCCGAACAGGCCATGAAGGGCCTCATAGTTCGGCTGTGGCCTAAGGAGGCCATGCCTGGGAGCTACTTTGTCCCCGTGCGGCGGCTGGTGGATGCGTGTCCATGGGTTGAAGTCATCAAGCACTCTGCCTGCATTGAAGGTGCCCGTCGGGCCCTTGCCCGCGCAAAGGTGCAATGGGGCAAGATGGATGCTGAGAAGCTTGTGACGGACGCGCCACCACCGGGCAAGGAGTATCGCACGCCCGAGATGTATTATAAGAGTGTCTTGAAGGGTGCCCGCATTATTGCAGGTGAGTGCTCCAAAGATGTAATATTTGAGTAGACTCGCATTTTGTTATCATGTGCGCTGAAAACTTTGTTCATATGCGCTAAGCAACGCTTGATAATTTAAAATATTACCTTCTGTGCGGCCGTTTATCAAATCTGAGAGATGGCAGGTCGTCGGCTTCAGCCCCCATGCCACGAGTGCTGGGGTGTTCGGGATAAATTTGAGAACTCTTGTTCCCATTTTTGGGTCCATCTAGGGAGGCGCTCAACGCAACGAACAAGGCAACCGGACTTATAATGCTTGAACACTTTCACTTAGCCATAAAATTCTATAATTTTAAATTTCGGAGAAGCCCCTAGTGTTCGGAAGGCCGAATTTGGGGCGCTATCCACGCCTGGGCCGGACAAATCCGGTTCCTCGCTCTAAGCGGCATAAGTCTTTAGGGACTCGAAAAAACCTCTCGAACAGCGACCGGCTCTCGCCTCATCATGACGGTCAGTTTTAGCTTTCTCCACTGAGGCGCTCGCCCAGCTCAACTGGGGCGCAATCGCAGTGGTTCTCCTAGTGCTACCTTAGCCAATACAACGGAACATAAGGTACCAAAACATGGGAGCCGGGCAAACCCAACTATTGACCCAAGACATGATTCGGAGCCGATGCATATAATGCTATAAGTTCGGGGTGCCGCACATGTGAAAGTGTTCGGACTTATCACACCATGATGCGGGAAGCATAAGCCCCTGGTGTATTTAGCCATACCAAAGTGTACGGATGCAACATGTCATATATGTATAAGAAAGAAATGCAATTATAAGCAAAAAGGTGCTGCATTGTTTATTCAAGAAATACTGCTGTGAATGCAGAACGATACAAATGGTGCGATAAGCAAGGGATGGGACTATTAAACATGTCCCCCTCCAGGGGTAGGCTGCGGAATGGTGTATAAAACAGATTTAATGCTCGTAATGGAGACCACCTGGATATTCATCGTAGGCTTTCTCCTTCCCTGGCTGTTGCATCGTGGGTTCGGCAGGTCTACTGCCGGACAAGGCCTCTGATGAACGGAGTCCTGTGGGTAAAAAAAAGAAAAAGAGAGAAAAAAAGAACGACACACTTGAGAGCCCCTGGTGTGGTTAAGCCGCATTCTGGGCCCATCGTGGTCGTGCCCCTCCCCCTATGCCCATGGTATCTCCAGAGCGTAATGATGTACGCGAAGGACCTGTCTTGAAATTTTTGCGGGGGCTGGGGTTGGGGCCGCATTGCTACCCGTGCTCGGAACGTGCCAGGTGGTCTTGTTGTAGGTTACTCCGGGCGCGTTTAGCCGTGTCCGGTCGCTTAACGGCCGGACTCGAGAATTGCCTTAAGAGGCTGCACTGTACTTCTGCCGTGAGAGCCGTTGTATGTTCCTCCGTTCGGAGAGAGCGTTCAGTGTTTCCGTTGACCGTGATGACTCCTCGAGGGCCTGGCATCTTGAGCTTGAGGTATGTGTAGTGCGGCAGCGCGTTGAACTTTGCAAACGCGGTACGTCCGAGCAGAGCATGATAGCCGCTGCGGAATGGAACTATGTCGAAGATTAACTCCTCGCTTCGGAAGTTATCCGGGGATCCGAAGACCACTTCGAGTGTAACTGAGCCTGTACAATTAGCCTCTACACCTGGTATGACGCCTTTAAAGGTCGTCTTTGTAGGTTTAATCCTTGAGGGGTCTATGTCCATTTTGCGCACTGTATCCTGATAAAGCAGGTTCAGGCTGCTGCCGCCGTCCATCAGGACTCTGGTGAGGTGAAATCCATCGACGATTGGGTCTAAAACCAATGCAGCGAATCCGCCATGGCGGATGCTGGTGGGGTGGTCCCTTCGATCAAAAGTTACCGGGCAGGAGGACCATGGATTGAACTTTGGGGCGACTGGCTCCATCGCGTATACATCCCTGAGTGCACGCTTCCGCTCCCTTTTGGGGATGTGGGTTGCGTATATCATGTTCACCGTCCACACTTGTGGGGGGGAACCCTTCTGTCCTCTATTGTTCGGCGGTCGGGTCTCTTCCTCGTCATCGCTATGCAGCCCCTTGTCGTTGTTTTCGGCAATTAACTTGCCTGCCTGCTTGAATACCCAACAGTCCCTGTTGGTGTGGTTAGCTGGCTTTTCGGGGGTGTCATGTATCTGGCACGAGCGGTCGAGTATTCGGTCCAAATTGGACGGACCCGGAGTAGTTCTTTTGAATAGCTTTTTCCGCTGACCGGGTTTAGAGCCTCTGAATCCGGCATTGACTGTCGTATCCTCACTATTGTCGCCGTTAATGCGGTGTTTGTTTTTGTTGCGACGCGACCTGCCATTGCGGTCCTTGATATCCGGACTGCCAGAATTTTTGTTGAGGTTGCTGCTGCGGGCTAGCCAGCTGTCCTCACCCGCGCAGAAGCGGGTCATGAGTGATGTGAGGGCTGCCATGGATTTCTGCTTTTCTTGTCCTAGGTGCCGGGCAAGCCACTCGTCGCAGATGTTATGTTTGAAGGCCGCGAGGGCCTCCGCATCCGGACAGTCGACGATTTGATTTTTCTTAGTTAGGAATCGTGTCCAGAATTGTCTGGCCGATTCGTCTGGCTGCTGAATTATATGGCTTAGGTCGTCAGCGTCTGGTGGTCGCACATACGTGCCTTGGAAGTTATCGAGGAATGCGGCTTCCAGGTCTTCCCAACTCCCAATTGACTCTGCTGGCAAGCTGTTAAGCCAATGTCGGGCTGGTCCTTTAAGCTTGAGTGGGAGGTATTTGATGGCGTGAAGATCATCACCGCGGGCCATGTGGATATGAAGGGGAAATCTTCGATCCAAACCACGGGGTCTGTTGTGCCATCATAAGATTCAATATTCATGGGTTTAAACCCTTCGGGGATTTGATGATCCATTACTTCATCTGTGAAGCATAGTGGGTGTGCGGCGCCTCTGTATTGGGTGATATCACGACGAAGTTCAAAAGAGCTTTGTCTACTGTGTTCGGTCCGGCCGGACTTACTGTGTCCGGCGCGACGGTTGTCGTCACGTATCATGGGGCGCCCACGCGATCCATAGATCGATCTTGATTGTTTTGCCTTATCCTCCAATATATCTCGCAAGTCCAGAGCGTTCCCCTGTGGCCTTGTGCTTTTCGAGCGCTGCCGGGGTACGGTTCTAGTGGAGGGCCTAGAGGCCTCTCTGTCGTGGCCACGGGGTGGTCGGTCAGCCGTATTGTCTGCTGGTGATGCAGGTTCATATGCCTCCTCCTCTAATCGGGGGAGCAACTTGCGTTTAGGGTAGCTTTTGGAGGGGCGTTCGAGCTCATGCTCTTCGGCCGCAAGGACTTCAGTCCATCTGTCGGCTAGCAGATCTTGATCAGCTCTAAGCTGCTGCTGCTTTTTCTTGAGGCTGTTTGCTTTGGCCATAAGCTTGCGTTTAAAGCACTCTTGTTCGACGGGATCCTCAGGCACGACGAATTCGTCATCGTCGAGGCTTGCCTCGTCTTCGGAGGGAGGCATGTAATCCTCTACCTCTTCGTCTGCTGCTCTCTCATGAGGGCTGGCATCTCCGTCCTCCTGTGCTGAATCTTGCTGGAGGGGGTTGTCTTCGGCACTGTCTGGGGTGTTATTATCTCCGGTACCGGAATCTCCATTCTTGCTGTGGAGGGATTTAGAGCGGCGCCGCCGACGCCGGCGCTTGGGCTGTTTTTTGGAGGGGTCATCCTCCGTTGTTCCTTCGCCATTCCCATCCTTTGGGATATCCACCATGTATATTTCATATGATGAGGTGGCTTTCCAGTGCCCAGTAGGCGCTGGTTCTTGGTCGTCTCCGGCATCATCGTCCATACCGTCGATGTCTTCGGAGTCGAAGTCTAGCATGTCGGTTAGATCGTCAACAGTGGCTACTAAGTGGGTGGTGGGTGGGCTTTGAATTTCTTCGTCGTCCGCATCCCAACCGTCCTGACCGCAGTCCGGCCAGGGCTCTCCTGATAACGAGAGATACTTTAGCGAACTCAAGATGTCGCTGAAAGGTGAGTGTTGAAAGATGTCCGCAGCGGTGAATTCCATGATCGGCGCCCAATCAGATTCGATTGGAGGGGGCGCGGGAGGTTCGGAGTCCGGCGAGGAGTCCGGCACCTCGGAGTCACGAGCTTCATGAGGGACAAGGTCAGTGTTCGGCCCCATCGCCGTAGAGGTTGCAGCCCCCGAGGCGGTGTTTAGCCACCCGTCCTCGATCTGCGCAGCCGGCTCCGAATTGAGGATCGGAGCGAACTCGTGTGCGGCCTCCAGGGCACCGTCCGGCTGCAGAGCTAAGTCATGCCCATCGTGACAGTGCGGCGCGCTCGGCTGTGGCTCGAATCCATCGAAGATCAAGTCTCCGCGGATGTCAGCCGTGAAGTTCAAACTTCCAAATCTGACCTGACGGCCAGGGGCGTAGCTTTCGATCTGCTCCAGATGGCCAAGTGAATTGGCCCGTAGTGCAAAGCCGCCAAATACGAAGATCTGTCTGGGGAGAAAGGTCTCACCCTGGACTGCGTCGTTGTTGATGATCGAAGAAGCCATCGAGCCTATCGGTGACGACACAGAGGAACTCTCAATGAAAGCACCAATGTCGGTGTCAAAACTGGCGGATCTCGGGTAGGGGGTCCCGAACTGTGCGTCTAGGCGGATGGTAACAGGAGACAAGGGACACGATGTTTTACCCAGGTTCGGGCCCTCTTGATGGAGGTAAAACCCTACGTCCTGCTTGATTGATATTGATGATGTGGGTATTACAAGAGTAGATCTACCACGAGATCAAGGAGGCTAAACCCTAGAAGCTAGCCTATGGTATGATTGTTGTTCGTCCTATGGACTAAAGCCATCCGGTTTATATAGACACCGGAGAGGGCTAGGGTTACACAGAGTCGGTTACAATGGTAGGAGATCTACATATCCGTATCGCCAAGCTTGCCTTCCACGCCAAGGAAAGTCCCATCCGGACACGGGACGAAGTCTTCAATCTTGTATCTTCATAGTCTTGGAGTCCGGCCGATAATGATAGTTCGGCTATCCGGACACCCCCTAGTCCAGGACTCCCTCACCCACCTTACTAGTCCCACAAACACTCCATCCAAGTCCCCTTTCAAAAGCCCTGCTTGCCTCCACGTCCTTCCTTCCCTCTCGATCCGTCTGAGTACTTGCACTGTAGAGGGGCTTGCACCGTTAAAGACGATATCGTTCCGGTGCGTCCACATCACCCACATGCCCAGCAAGCACAAGGCTCTCATGGTCCGCCGCTGGTCTCGTTGCTGCTCTTGCCTTAAGCACCAAGAGCCAAGGGTGTCGTCGCGAGCCTCTAGCTACGCCCGATTTGTGGCCACGCTCATCCATTGCCACACTTCTTTGAGAAGGTGCAGCTCACCATGAGATAACTCATTGTTTCCTCTTGCTGAGATCAGAAAGGGCACGCATCCTGATGAGGTAGCCCGCAATCGGCGAGTCTAAACACCGATTCTTGAGAACAAGCCACGCAAAGAAATTGCATGTCAGAGGTGCTCTCGATCCCCATGTAAATGCAGTCGTAGGCGCCACCTCAAGCCCCGCAAACCTTGCCGCATACGCCGAGCGTGCCGAGAACATGCCATCCTTTTTCCACGCCTAGGTAACCGAGTCCGGCGTGCCCGTATCCAGCTGCACAGTCACTACTCTCGACCAGAGCAGCAGGAACTGCTGCAGCGCAGCCTCAGTTATGTCTGGCCCAATGTCTCCTACCCACGATGCATCCTCCATGGCTGCCGAGACTGTGCGCGCCAGCCTTGCACGCTTGGGAACCCTATCATAAACCAACAGTGCAAGCTCACATATGCGGAATCCCTGCAGCCAACGGTCCTCCCAAAACAATGTTTCCTGCACATTGCCGACCACGGCTCGTCGCTGCGTGAAACAATGCCATCGAATCCTTTGGAACTCTTATAGGTAGTCCTGACCATGGCCTCAACTTGTCCGATCTTACCAAAATATGAAGCGTCCACACCCCCACCCCCCCACCCCCACCCCAAAGTGTGTTCCTTATTTAAGTTTCTTTCAAGACTGCCAAGGGCAACCCATGTACGGAAAAAAGAATAGTTTAGAACCCAGTAATTAGCGTTAACGACATGTTCTCACAAAAATCATAGATTAACTAGCTGCATGGATAATTTGATTTTTCATATAATATATTTTGCCAATTCTAGATCACAAAAAAAGATACTAATGTTGTATAAATATTTTACAATTATAAATATTTAGTTTTTGTTATTGTATTATTAATCCAAATGTTCATGTTCAATAAGATCATATCACATTAGTATATATTCAACCTATTCCACAGCAACGCGCGGGATATTATTTATTAGCAAAGAAGCTAGTGGCACTCATAGTGGATCCAGTTAATACATATTGTAGCTCATGCAGTCATGTGGATATCGAGAGCTAGGCTACGAAGCACCACACACTCGAAATCCCTCAGATGAAAGGCTAAGTGTTCACACCATGATATTCTGGTGAGACAAATGGCCTAGCATTGATAACATAACCATGTATTGTCGAAAGAAGGTATGCGCGCGGAACAAGACATAAGCCTATTTCATGACGAAAACTAGCAACCGACTTGCTATCCACGTTGCCATGAAGCAAGTAGTCAGAAAACTGAACCAGGACGAGCAACTCACCATCCACAGGCATGACCATCACATCCCACTTCTCAAATTTTCCGTAGCGCGCCATGACCTCCCCAATCGGCAATTCAATTCCGGCACTTGAAATTCCCTACCTCGCTTTCGTAGTCTTGCACCATCCAGATTTGAGATATCAATTATTGTCGATCCATCATTAAAGCTGGACATGCCGAGCATACCATCAATCTAAAATAGATTAGCGCGACTAAGAACAGCAACTAGATTAAAGCTGGACAAGGAGGAAGTCGTGCAACACCAGGTGCGGCAGTCGTCGAACTAGAATCTCCCAGATGACGATGTTGTCCAGGAGGCCAGGGAGGAGAGGCGTCGCTCCTCCGGCATGGTCGCTGTGGATCCGTCCGAGGAGCAAAGCAAGAACGGTGGAGTTGTGTGGTGGTGTTTCTCTTATTAGGCGGGATGCATGTATGTTATGGGCTGGGCCAAGCCCACGTCCTTGGCCCGGGGGCGATGGATAGTGAACGACTCGGTGTTGCTAGTTCCTCACGCTCGCTCCGCCGCCGCCGCCGCCTCGTCCCTCCCGCCCCAAACCAAATCGTTGTCCTCTCCGCCCAACTTTCTCCACCTCCGGAGCCTTCGCCACGAGATGCTCCACTACTCATAGCGTGTTTCCGGTGAGTTTTACCCCCTCCCTGTGTAGTGTCTAGTGTGTACATTATTCTCGCCGGTACCACACGCGCGCGCTGGAGAAGTGATTTTCGTCTCTGGATTGAGACCAACATTGTGCTTTGCGCTAGAGTTCAAATCCAGCGGATATTTTATCTCGCCACGCCTGTTCTCATCCCACCGTACTAGCTACAATACTACAATTATCAGCCAATCTTCAGGGCTCCTGAGTAGGATTGCGAGTTTATTTTCAGATCCAGCGGATATTTTATTCACTGTGTCTCGAGGCTGGGGGCATAGATGGTGATTGCAATTTGATTCTTGCAAATTATTACATCTCTGTATACTAGCTGAGCCTGATTATAAATTGATCCCTTGTGATAGATCTGCTTACGGATCCTGCCTCATGGCAAGGAACATTGGAGTGAAAGGCGTGAAGGAATGGGGGAAGCCGAATTGGGGCAACCGCCTCCCCTATGTCAATGATCTTTTCCACACCTCAAGTAATGCCCTAGGGCCTAGGTGAACAATCTGCGACCTCCAAAGGAGCAGATAGCACAGAAGTCCTTGTTAGCCATCCTGCTAACCGTGATGATATTGATGGTGGTTATGTAAGCTCGGCCTACGTCATTAAGAATACCAGCCATCGCAACGGTTCTATATACGCAAGAGACTCTGGTCTTCGCGGACAATGCCGTATTACTGAGCGTGGTGAGAGTAAGTTTTCCAAATCTCTTCCGTATCTTGTTCCAGTTTGTTGTTACGATATTTGCAAGCAAAGCGGTTTATCGATTAAAAACTTGACTCTGAACATACATCATTATGTTTTGGAATATGTAATGCATATCTGGAATGTTCTAATGATATTGTGCATAGCAAAAAAAAAAGGATCTACATGTATGATCTTTAATATAAACATCTAGGAAATTTGGTGATAGATAATGGACAGTTAGAATCTTGACAGTAGTCCTGTAGCCCTATAAATAGGCCCATGGACACGAAGCCAACAGGCAATATGCTTAATGATCCATGTGATGCTGTAGTAATAGTTCTTAAGTTCCACTGAGGGTGTCAGTATGAGAGAGTACAAGACTCATTACCTTAAGTTGCTTTTTGGAATTGTAGCACTTTTTGATTTTAAGTTGGTCCGGTAGCCCTATATATCAGATAAAGAATGCACAGTCAATAGTTTTTTAGATGATCAGGGGGCAAACCCCCTCCCCCCGGTTCCATTATATTAATGGAACCAGGGAAACCAGTAACAAAATCAACATGCAACGCACGTTCATAGCAGACAAAGAAATCTAAAAACAGCAGCCGAAGACTACTGCCACTAAGTATAAAGACACCACAGCAACCGAAGCTGCACCCCCAGCTCACACACAGTCAGCAGATTGGTGAAAACTGGGCGATGGGGCTCTAACTTCTGCTGCTTATTGTACAAGGGAGATAAAACAAAAACCACTAGTTTTATAGATGTTACATCTTCCATAGCTAATCGCCCAAGCACCCAGCACCTCGACGTCCAGCGCGGTTGCTAGGTGAATAACATCTCTTTTTTCAGCTGCCAGCGCCCTCTGGTGAGTTCCTGGTCCCTTGAGTTTCTTCACCAGTGGTGTACTAGGCGAGCAGGGCAGATCCAGCGATGTGACGGGGCTAAGGAAGCTTTGCTTGTCTGCCCATTTACCAGGGCTTCTGGGAGGGAGTCAAGCTCCATCCTGCAGTCGGGAGGCAGGCTGTCACTCCCCAGATTCAGGTTGTTTCACAGCACCTGACCTAAAACACCTTCAGTGTTTTTGTCAGCGGCAACTACCCCATTGAGATCTGAAGGGGGGCCTTGAGGAAGCAAGATATCACCCACAGAAGTTTTCCACTTTCAGTAGGGATTCCTCCTTGTAGAGGATCAACCACTTTCTCATTCTCCTCAGAATCAGTAGCCACACCTGTTTGATATCAGTCCAATACACATTGTCAAAAATCATCGAGTTCCTGAATTTCCAGATGCACCACAGCACACAGGAACAAATAGAGTTCAAAGCACTCTTCTTATTGTTGGCAGGCCAAAACTTTGCAATAGAGAGGTAGTCATGTCCTAGATTAACACCAAGGAACTCAGAAGCCAAAAGCCAAATCTGTTTGGCCACCACACAATCAAAGAATAAGTGATTGATGCTTTCAGTTTCATTGCAGAAATCACACTCAGGGGGTTTCAGGATCCCTCTTTTTGCTAAGTTGTTTTTAGTCATTAACTTGTTGTGAGATATTGAGTCCCCTTGATGATTTGCTCTAATTCATACCAGATTTCCATCATATGTGGAGAGAAGGTTCTTCTAAATGTCAGTCTAATCTCTTGGCCATTCCAAATCTCAGCAAGAGTAGTACACTGCTGCTGGCAGATGGAATATAAAGGCTAGTATTGGACAGATAGAGGGGGTGTTCCAAATCAAATATCCTCCCAGAATTTGATATTGGATCCATCTCCTACCACCCATCTATTCCCAAATCTAAGAGCTTTGGCAGCCCACATGACCCCCTGCCAAAATCTGGAAGAGTCATGGGTATTACTAGCAAAGCTATTGGCAGAGTCCCTCACATACTTCTTATTTGTGATGGTTCTCCAAAATTTTCCTTTATGCTTAATATATCTCTTCACCCAGTTTCCGAACAAACAAAGATTAACATCCTTGATGTTATGAACCACTAGTCCACCATGATCTTTCTTCCTGCAGACTAGATGCCAATTGGCCAGGTGGAGTTTTCTATTCCCCTCAAAATCACTCCATAGGCAATGGGCTAACTGACTATTTATCAAGTCCAGAGCCCACTTGGGAAACTTGAAGAAGGAAAGCAAATGAACTGTTTGATCTCAGGAAGGATACGGCACCGGAGCGCTGCCACCGCCCGACCCGAGGGTCAGAGTTTCCCCTGGAGAAACACTATGGGCAATGAGAGCTGCAACGACGCCTTCAAGAAGGGAACGAACTTCGTCGTCGCCGGTCTGTCTAAAGATAGAACAAGTTTTCACCCCGGCCGATACTCACCACCACCGAACGCCACACCCCGGCAACCACGCCGCCCACACATCCATGGTCGTCACCGGGTAGCACCGCACTACCACCACCAGAGCCGCCGCCCCAGCATCTAAGACCTTGATACCACCTCATCCGAGACCCATGGCTAACCCAACCAAAGAGACGAGTGCGGTAGTACCCAGGTTCGGGGCCCTCCGTAGGAGGTAACACCGCTAGTCCTGCAAGATCTACTAGATGGATCACAAGAGGGCTACAATGGTGCTCCTTGAGCTGTGTTGTGTGGAGGAGTAAGAAGAGCTAGCTCTCTCCTTCTCCTAGTGTATGAGT
>NC_041385.1:779545716-779554892 GCF_002162155.2 Triticum dicoccoides
AAGAGAAGACCCTCTGCATGGAGGACTCCTGGGGGGTCTTATAGTCCACCCCCTAGGGTACAACGGTAAATGTACATGAGGGCAGGGCCCTGGCGTCAGTCTTTGAGCCTTCTCGTGAGGTCCGCTCGCTCTGGGGCCCAACTATGGCACGTCGCCCGCCGCGTCAGGAGCAGTTGGCACAGTGTCGGGCCGCGCGGACGCCGGTCGCCCGGGTCAGCAGTGAGGGGTGCACTGTCGCCATGCTCTCCCCGTCGTGGGGGAGTGGTCTTGTCGTATGGTTGGATGGGACGGGCACTGACCCGCCATCTGCCGGCCCGCGGCCCAGCCGGAGTGCCCGTGCCGTCGGCCCGGCTTTAGGGCTAGCCGGACTGAGGGGAGCTTTGCCGCCCCGATGTTCTGAAAATTGCCAAGTGTTGATGGACCTACCCGGCGGTCATCCCCCCAACACCTGGACGACCCCCAGCATCGAGACCCAATAGGCCGGCCAAAACTGGCCTCCATGGACTTGTCCTGTGGCACCGGGCATGAGACGAGCTAGGTCCTGCTGCTAGGCGCAAGACGGGCTCGATCCTGCTGCCGGGCGCGAGACAAGCTTGGTCCTACTGCGGGGCGAGAGATGAGCTTGGTCCTGCTGTCAGGCGCGAGACGAGTTCAGTACTGCTGCTGGGCACAAGACGAGTTCAATCCTGTAGCATCGGGCACGAGACGAGCGATGGGCCGCACCTGGGAGAGGGCCAACCCTTCAACGAAGGTAGCGCCCAGGCGACGAGGAGAGGAATCGAAGGCCGACACAAGCCGCACACTAGTGGGCCCATGCCGGATATGTCTAGCCGCCGCCATGAAATGACCCAAACCACCGCCATGAGCCACCACCACGCTATGGCAGCCCACATCCATGCCCGGACCCCGAGGGGCAGACCTTAGACATATGCGCTGCAAGCTGCTATCTGCCGCCGGAGCAACTGAAGCTGACCCGCCCGTCCACCATCTCTCTACTGCTGCGGCACAAGTACCACAAGCCGAGTCCACGGCGGGGGCGCCAGCCTGCAGCCCGCGTCACTTTGAACCAAATCCATCCACCAGATCAATGCTGAACCGCGCCCACACTACTAGGGAAAAGGCTAGCAGCAGCGCGGGTTTTAGGTGTATCAGTAGCACGGGGAGGGGCGCTACTAATAAGGCGCTACAGCTAACACATATCAGTAGCGCGTGGTCACCAGCGCTGCTGGTACAGAAGTGTAGCAGCAGCGCGGTTATTGGAAGCTCGCTACTGCTAGTAGCTCTAGCGCGCTTTGCAATGGCGCGCTACTGCTATCGCGGCGCTGCTGCTAACTTTTATACACTCGCTACTGCTAATTTAACAGTTTTTTTTGGCATTTGTTTTGTATTTGAACAAGCTTTATAGAAGAATCTTTAGCACATAGAAATGTCATCATGATACACATACAAATGCCTGCGAGACCACAAATGTAATCATAGCATATACATACAAATAGTCTCATCATAATCATCATCCAACACAAAGTGGTCTCTCGTCATCATCTTGAAAATAGCGATACAAGTCCTCGATTACTTGCAAATACATCGTCATCCATCTAAACAATGGTATACGTGAGAAGAGCTATCACTTTGAGTACATGAGTTCGTATCCCTCTCTCGCATTAGCGTGAACCTAAACTAACTACTGCCTGTCGCTCGGAAACAGGAAACCGGTAACACCTGGGCCTGACACTCCGGCCACTCGTATATATACTCCTGGCGTAGCACTTCTTCGCCATCGATGATCTATGCACCTGCATCGTCACATGAGTCGATGATATGCAACATATATAGTTGAGCAACAGAAAGAGACAGACTTGACAAAAATAGAAACAACATATCATAAGCATAAATAACAAAGTTCATCGTACCCAAAATGCCCTAACTAGAGTGATCTTCGCTAGTCGAGGAGGAGGACGGTTTAATTACATCACAAATAAAGTTTCACTGCGCATAACTCAAAGTTTTGTCATACAGAAAGTATGGACTAAACAGACACATTGTCATATATCGACAATCACTCCAACATGTCGTGCCATCCATCGATGTCAGGGAGATAGTCCCCAAGCTTAGTGAAAGGCTTCATGTCGAGACGCTGAGAGGCTATCCATGTTCGGACGTCTTCCCGCGACATTTGTCCTTCTTCGTAGAACATCCCTGTTTTTCCGACGACCTCCTTCATGATGATTTGGGCAAGTTCACGCTGGATGTGATAGAACTCAGCTCGAAGTCGATGATCCTCGATATCTCCTACGTCCTTTGCCCATTGCAGAATATGGGCATCGCCGGATCTAGGTGACATGCGAAGGTTCTAGTGATCCCGTCTGTACTCCAGCATGTGGTGTTGGACATAGAATCCATCATTAAGAGAATCGCTCGGTTGCTGGATGCAGCAGAAGTCGGTCTTATGGGCGAAGGCGACCCTGCCGCCCCTTTTCTTCTTGTCCCTAACCTCTCCAGCCCTTGCTTGGTAGTAAAACATAGCATTGTCGAGAACATCCTTGATGTGGGTGTAATCCTTTTTGTGAATGTTCTTCGACGAGTCCAAGTAAAGAGCGTGGGAGAATTGGGGGTATAGGATGATGAGGATGGCGCGCCCGCCGCTGCACAAAATAAGTACACCTCAAATTACTTAGCCTCCACCGTGCAAATGAATGATTGAAATCGAAGGAAGGATAGCAGCGCGGATGACTTATACAGGATGATAAGGCACGAGAATCGCCCCCTTGTCCTTATTGGCGAGCATGAAATTGACGATGTATTCCCTCGCATATACACGGTGCTCTGCGCAGACTCCCAAGAAGTCAGCAAGGGGAAAGTCCTTTGTATTTTTTTCTGGATTTTGCCTTGTCCAAGTGATAACGCCCGTCACCAAGGAAGTAGACAAATCTGCAACCACATGTTTTGCGGCAGCTACCGCTGTTGCGACTGTCTGAGATGATTTCTTCTCAACCGCAATCTCAACCTTCTTGTCGATGTTTTCTTCAGTTAACCTCCGTCTTTCCTTTCTCTCCTCCGTGGTCTCACGGTAGTACTTCTTCCACGTGGCGCCGTCTCCGATACCGTGCACGCGTCCATACGACGGTCGAGTATCCACCGGTTGTTGTTTCAATATGTTCAACGCCCGGTTGAATGGAGTGTCCCACTTGGGCCTCGCCAATGCCTCAGATGGCGAGTCGCTTTCGGCCGCAATCCGGTGCTGCTCTCTCTACAAAAGGCACAAGGATCGTTTACAAATATGACTAATGTGTGCAGTCGAATTGATCAGAAACTAAAATTACCAGCAGTCTCATGAACTCCGTAATGACCGGTGTTGTCTCGTAAACCTTCTTCACTGGGTCCCAACGGTGCCGGGCCCTCAGGACATCACGCTCCTGCGGGATGGTGAAATCCGCCAAGGGGTCTGGGATGCCCAAACTTGTGGCTTCCGCGTCCTCCTTGGCCCATTTGGACCTCTTTCCGCCGTAACCACGGCTTCCGAGGTGGTGGCTCCCAAAGTTCCTCTCTTGAAGCCCCTTCATGTACTTAGACTTGTTTTTGGCAGCTTCGGCCTCGCAAGCCTCCTTGAATATTTGAAACTGGTCTTCCGTGATTGTCGGATTATCCTTTACAATCTCGGGGTAGGGTTCCTTCTTGTCGATGATCCTTACTTTCACTCGAGTTTTCCAGGCGGCCAACGCGTCGCTAAACTTGGTCATGGCGTGTTTGTTTATCTTCTTCATTGTCGGGTCCTCGTCTGGATCTTCATAATCCTTCTCATTCTGGCCCGGGAACAAGAATATCTGGTGAAACTTCTTTAGGAGGGAGTTCCTCATATTTTCTATCTTCTGTAGTTTCTCATCGTTGATGGTGGCGGTTGTCCGTACGATGCAGCCTATTTGATTACCGTAGCACGAGCGAGCTTCCTCGGGCACCTTTGGCTCAAAAATGCCGTCGTCCACCTCCGTGACCACCAGCCTAGTAGTCCTGAGTTTGTTAGGAAGCCGTTGCCTCTTTGCTTTCGGTTCTACACTGGCTCCGCTCCCCGAGGCAGCACCGGTCTCAGTCACAACGCTGGTCCCGATGCTGGTCTGAGTCTCAACACCGGTCTCAGTCTCAGCACCGGTCTGCGTGTCGGTCTCAGTCCCCGATACCACCGGTGGGCACAGCAACAACATCGGTTGATCGTCGATAAGGCTAAAAAATTCGTCTACCGCCCGGTAGGCGTCGACGCAATCACCAGAACCCTGCGCTTCATCGTTGCTAGCCATGTTTCCTATGATTAAATCTAGTCAATTAATTCTAGACCTAATAAAATGAATAATGACATAAAAAGGCCTATTGTTTTGCAGGAATGTTGACTCCTCCCTGGTGCGGCAAATCCCGGGCACTCGATATGTCCTAGTTTGTAGCACAAGTCATGCCGAAATTCACGGAAAATTTCGGCATGACCATTGCTAAAAAGTGGACAAATCGAGAACCTGAAATTTGCCAGAAAAAATGAATCAACATTCTGGCAAAACATAGGCCACTCAGCATCATTCCCTGGAAACAACAAAGCCACTTGGGCACAATGGAACCACTTCAATGAAAAGATATAACATGACCACTTCAATGAAAAGATATAATCAACAATAAAAGTCTAGGAAGGGATCATCTTTAAAATAAAATTTGCCTAAATTCTTTTCCTTCACTAAACACTTCTCTGCCTAGGACAAAACCCAAATTATGTTGATCTAGCTATTCCTCTCTCTCACACAAACACACATTATTATCTCTAACCCTTCTCTGCCTAGGACATAACCCAATTAAATTGCAAAGGAACTCCATTTCTCTAACCCTTCTGACCTAATGCTCTAAAATAACATTTTCCTCTAACCTAGCCAACCTACTTAACCTAGCTTGTTAATCATACGAACCTAATTAACCTACCTATTTAACCTAGTTAGTTAATCTAGTTTACCTACATAATTAACCTAATTAAACAAGTTAACGCAACTAGTTCTCTATCAAAGCCCTAGATAAATTTTTGCACTAATTAACCTAGATAATTAACCTAATTAAACTAGTTAACCTGACTAGTTCTCTGTCAAAGCCCTAACTAATTTTTGCACTAACCTAGATAATTAACCTAATTAAACTAGTTAACCTAACTACTTCTCTGTCAAAGCCCTAACTAAATTTTTGCCCTAACCTAGATAATTAAGCTAATTAAACTAGCTAATCTATGCATGAGAGAGAGGAGGGGTGGGGGCTTACAGAGGATGGCTCCGGTGGTGGCGAGGGAGGCAGTGGTGGCGAGGGAGGCAGTGCTGGCGAGGGAGGCAGGGGCGTCTCCGGTGACGGCGAGGGAGGCAGTTGTGGCGAGGGAGGATCCGGTGGCGTCGACGGCGGCTCCGGTGGCGTTGATGAGGCCGTGCGGCTCCGTGGCGTTGGGGGCGGCTCCGGTGGCGTCGACGGCGCACGGTTCTGGTGGCGTCGACATCGGCAGGAGACTGCGGCGAAGTGGGGCGACGGCGAATCGGGGAGACGGCGGCGGGGTGGGTCGAGGGATTTGGGGGAGAAGTGGTGGCCGGGGGGAAACGGATTTTTGGTTAAGTCAAATTTAGCGGTAGCGCGTTTCGCAAAACACGCTATAGCTAAGATAGCTACAGCGGTTTTCACAAAACGCGCTGCTGTTATAGCTATGTAATTTTCTTTCATTTTTTATTTTCTTTTCTGTTTCTATAGCGGGGGTCTAGGACATGCGCTGCAGCTATGTTAGCTATAGCGCCTCTTACAAACACACGCTACTGCTATGCCTTCCTCCGTTTTTTCGCTTTTTCAATTATTATGCTTTACATTTTATTTTTTTCTTTCTCCTTTTTCTATTTCTTTCATTTTCATTTACTTTTCTATTTGTTTTTCATCTTATTTTATTTCCATCAGTAGTAGCGCTCTTCGTAGGAAACGCGCTACTACTTATACCCTAGCGGTAGCGCGCTTCTTCCAAGCCCGCTACTGCTATGCATATCCTATCATTCTACCAACGGGAATATTAGTAGTAGCGCTTTTGGCACTACACGCGCTGCTGCTAAGGGTGTATCTGTAGCGCGGTTTTTCCTCAATCGCTACTGCTATCTAGCACTAGCGCTCTTTTTTAACCCGCGTTGTTGCTAAATTTCTGTGTATAGGCTTTTCCCAAGTAGTGCCAGGCACGCCCATCCATGGCCGCCGTCGCGCCACCACGAAGCCCTAGGGGGACATCGAGCTGCCGCCACCAAGAACGCACAGAGCCGCCCCGCCGAGCCTTGCCATAGCCCGGCACCTCCAGCGGCCAGCCAACCTACAGCGGTCAGGGGGTCCACGAGGAGGGGAGGAGGCGACCCCATAGCCGCCCATGCCGGCCGGGCTTCGCCCGATGGCAACCCGAGGCGGCGGCGAGGGAGGAGGAGGCTCGATGGGAGGGAGCTGATGTGTTGTGGCTAGGGTTCCGCCGTCCGCTCGCCGGAGCGGCGGGGGAGAGGGGCTTTTTCGATCACAGCAATTTATGATGTAATACCCTGAAATAAGCTACTGAGAACTCTATTTTCATGTTACTATTAGTAGCTTTTTGCTCATTATTTTCTAGGAATAGTATTGTGTCATCTGCATATTGTAAGCAAATGACTTCAGGAATACGCTCTGAGCACAAGACACTAATCATCCCATGAGTAGCTTCCTTATAGAGCATCCAAGTTAAAACATCTACCACTAGGTTAAAGAAAAGGGGGGACAAGGGGTCTCCTTGTCTCAATCCTTTACTAGTTGTGAAGAAGTTCCCTTTGATTCCATTAATCTTAACCCCTACAGATCCTAGATGAGTAACTTGTTTGATCCATTTTAACCAAAGTGGACCAAACCCTCTTTTCTCCGGGAGGTCCATGAGAAAATCTATGTTGACCATGTCAAATGCTTTTTCATAGTCTAATTTTAGAACAAGACCTCCGTTACCAGAATGGTAAGTGGAGTACAACACTTGATGTGTTGTAACCACACTCTCAAGTATATATCTCCCCTTGACGAAAGCTGATTGATTACTAGATGTCAATATATTCGTCAAAAGAGCTAACCTGTTAGTCACGACTTTAGAGCAACTCCAACAGGCGCCGAACGCGCCGCGCGCTAAAAACTGGTTTGGCGCGCGCCCATCGCCTGGTTTGGCGCGGCGCGCAACGTTTGCTCCAGCAGCCGCGCGCGCGCAGCTCCAGCAGCCGCGGTAAAAATGCAGCGCGCGCGCTCATTCTAAACATTTTTTTGCATAGATAGAAAAATGATACAAGATATTTTACATAGATAGATAGATAGTTCAATATACGTAGATAGATAGTTCGACATACATAGATAGATAGATACTACTACGTCATAGATAGATAGATAGAAACTACTACGGCATACAGCGATAGAAACTACTCCAAGTCGCTACCATCACCATCATCCTCGTCGGTGTCGTCCGAGGTTGAGATCCATATGTCGTCCCAACGTTCGTCGTTCGCAGTGAAGAACGACCTCCCACCTGCTGAAACTATGTCGCATTGCTCGTTCGCCAATGCCTTCCACTGACGCAGGTCAGCCCGCTCCGTGCGGCGCCTTGCGTCCTCTCCGCCCAGTAGGCCCGCTCGTCGGCGACGTCCTCCGGGTGGAGACGGCGCCACTCCGCCATGGCTCGCTCGTCCTCGGCGACGAGGAGGCGGCGCTGCCGTCGAGCGTGGTCGGCACGGTCTATGTCGGTGATGAGATGCGGCGGAGGGGCGACGCGCTGCGCCTGCTCGCGCGTGAAGACGTCCTGGAAGTTCATCAGCAACCGGGGCCTGTCCAAGCGCCACGCCGCCGCGTCGTACGCGTGGACCGCCTCCTGCGCGCTCCGGAACGTCCCGAGGCCGAGCCGGACGTCGCCGGACCGTATCTCGGCGGAGTACCAGCCGTTGGGGCGCTCGCGGACGCCGCGATAGCCCGAAGCACCCCGGCGGCGCGGCGGCATGGTGGCGCGGTGGTGGCGCGGAAAGCTGCGAAGTGGCGAGGCGGCGAGGCGGCGAGGTTGCGAAGGGAGGGCGCGTGGCTGTGTGTTGTGCGCGTGGCGAGCGCGGCAATTTATAGGCGCGCGGTAAGCGGCGCGCCAAATCTACCGCATCGCGTGCCGCTTTCCCCCGCGCGCGGGCAAACGCTTCCCGCGCGTGGTAAGTTCCCGCCACCGCTGGAGCGCGCGGAACCAGCCGGCGCGTGCTAAAACCAAACTTTACCGCGCGGGCGTGCCTTTTACCGCGCATGTTGGAGATGCTCTTAGTAAAGACCTTAAAGATGCAATTGAGGAGACTGATTGGTCTAAGTTTTCTCATACTAGTTGCATCTTTTTCTTTAGGGATAAGAGTTAGGACAACAAATTTAAGTCTATATAGATCCAATTCCCCTTTGTGG
The DNA here is from genome assembly GCF_002162155.2 of Triticum dicoccoides. Classification (NCBI taxonomy): domain Eukaryota; kingdom Viridiplantae; phylum Streptophyta; class Magnoliopsida; order Poales; family Poaceae; genus Triticum; species Triticum dicoccoides. Next base: position 779,554,168 of record NC_041385.1, read on the forward strand.
AAGTCATCAAACAAGGCCATAATATCTTTTTTGATGGTTCCCCAAAAATGTTGCAGGAAGAGGAAGGAGAGACCATCTGGGCCTGGAGCTCCACCTGCATAAGAGCTAAAGATTGCATCCTTCACTTCCTCTTCAGAGAAAGGCTTTTGTAGGAAAATATTATCCCTACTGGTGACTTTTTCTTCTTCAGAGAAGAATCTACCATCTAAAGTAAAACCTGATTCATCCTCTTTTTTCAAAAGGTCCTTGTAGTATAAAGAAGTTATGTCCAACGTACCTTTAGTATCAGTAACAGACCTATCTAGACCATCTACAGAATTAATCAGAGTTTTCCTCCTCCTTTTATTAGCTATTGCCTGGAAATATTTAGTATCCCTATCTCCATGCAGTATATCCCTATCTCTAGCTCTTTGTCTAGCATAGGTTTCTTCCTTAAGCCAAATTTTCTGAAGCTCTTGAAGAATGATTTTCATCCTATCTATCTCAAGATCAAAGAGAGGTCCAGTCAAGCTCATCATACTCAATTGACAAGGAGGTCTTACTCTTCCTAATCTCAGCATTAATATTACTACTCCACCCTTTGGTGAATTTCCTAAATCTCCTGCCTTTTTCCTATGAAGTGTTAATGGCTTTGACACTTTTAACACGGACATTCTAGTTTTTCTCTACAAGCTCTTTAAAATCTTCCATAAGTAACCACCATTTTAAAAATCTATAACTATTGC
>NC_041385.1:779555260-779567117 GCF_002162155.2 Triticum dicoccoides
ACCTATATATCCTAGGAAGGGCTTGAGAGTTGCTTAAAGGGAAAATGACATCTGTTTCAGTAGTGCAAAAAATTCTATCTATGGTAGACATGATCAAGTTCTCCTGGTTATTTGCGGGTAAATTGCCTTATTGGCATTCTGATCTCTAATAGACTCCAGATTTCAGCCCAGGCATTAAACTTGTCACTCCAGGAGTGGTTGATATTACCATTACTTTTATCCTTCTGATATATAACTAGGTTGAAGTCACCCCCAATCAAAGTTGGTTGGTGATCATCGATGAACAAACTATGTAATTCAGAAATGAGGTCATGCTTGCCCTCATCATAGGGAGACCCATGTACAACAATGAATCTATTTTTTACCACAAGCTTTAACTCTAAGTTACGTGAAACAGAACTAAGAAAAGTCCAGTCAACTATATCAAAGATATCACTATCAACACCTACTAGGATGACCCTAGAGATGCCAATAGGTTGCAAATGTTGCAAGATAAAATTCTTATTACCACTAATAGATTTAAGGAAAACTGTAGAAAGCTGCTCTTTCTTAGTCTCTTGGATAGCAATAATACTAGGGTTAATCTTGGCATCATATCCAAGATGCATGTTTTTTTCCCAGGGGTGGTGATCTATCTAATATTCCAAAAAGGCAATTCATTTTGAAAAGGCTTTCCTGGGGTGCTTGCCCCGTCCATATTTAGAGATTTTAGACCAGATCACACTATGATCATCTAACATGGAAGGAATCCCTTTTAGCACTTCAGGGGTAATAGGTGGATCTAACAAGTCATCAGAGTCAGGCAGCCCTTCAGGCTCACTGCACTCATCACAAGCTCTAGAATTAGGGCTGGAATTCGAGCCGATTCGAGCCAGCTCGGCTCGACTCGCTAAAGCTCATTTCATTAACGAGCTAGCTCGACTCGACTCGTTATTATAACGAGTTCAAATCCAAGATTGGCTCGACTTGTATAACTCGCGAGTTGGCTCGTTTAGCTTGTTAAGCTCGTTAAGGATATGAGCATAAAACCTTACGAATAAGATAAAAATGAACATTGTTTGTGAACATTGTACATGTTTAAGATGTATATTTTAAATTCACAAGTAATCATTTTTTTTTCATATTCGTAGTGCAGCTGGGCCTTGTGTTGTGTGCCTAGGACGCAGGGTGCTTAGCTGATCTCTTGTATCGATCCTAACGAGTTACACGAGTACTCGTGAGATTGGCTCGTTTAACTTGGTATATAAACGATCTTCAACTAAAGCTTGACTCAACTCGTTATTCTTCGAGTTCGAGTATTTCGAGCCGAGTCGCGAGTTACTCGTTTAGCTCACGAGCTTCGAGCTTTTTTTCCAGCCCTATCTAGAATGCCTATTACCAGGGTAATAAGCGCTAAGTTTTTAACCAGGATCCAGTCCCATAGACTATTTGGTGACCTTATCAGGAACATCATCCTTATGAAAGATAATTGCTACTAGTGTCTAGTGTCTATGCTAATGGTTCGATTTTTGTGTGAGCAGTATATGCTAATACATATAGCAAAAGGCTAGCTATCTACAACATGCTTAGTTATGTATATGCACAATTAGTGTTCATATTATAGCCATCTCAATCTGCAACAATGTTGTTACAGTTGGTGCCAATTCATAGTTTTCTTTATTACTAAGGGAGTATAATGCATTTTGTCCTAGCAATTTTTTTAGATATCACATTAATAAATAAGTCTCATATAAACTCATGTATCCATACCAAACTGGAAATGGGAGAGGAGGATATTTTGATGTGTTTACCTTATTTTTTATTAATACAGATGTTTTTTTGGTGAAGCACAACTGGAGCCAATGATGAAAACAGAACCCACAGATTGCTGGCCTGATAGGGCAAGGTGTTGTGTGCATTATACTAGTTGCATGATGAAAATTTTCTCATTAAAGTTAGCTAGAATTTCTACTAACATGGACTCCATACAACTATATGGATACATAGCAGTGCGGGATTGTCAAGATCAATTGCTTAATTATGTTATTAATCATAGCAGGGATGATCCCATCGTTATGCGTCAGGTGCATATCTTTACTTGCACAGATTGTTTCAAATGGGGCAACCTGGTGCATGTAGCTCCCGCTTGCGCAGGGTCCAGGGAAGGGTCCGACCACTTTGGGTCTATAGTACGCAGCCTTTCCCTACATTTCTGTAAGAGGCTGTTTCCAGGACTTGAACCCATGACCTCATGGTCACAAGGCAGCAGCTTTACCACTGCGCCAAGGCTCCCCTTCACAGATTGTTTCCCGCACTACAGATTGTTTCAAATAATTCATTTATTTTAATTTATAAGTTCAATCCCATCACATGCATTGCACAAAATGGATCAAAATATAAACATTGTTTGGGTATATACTTCAACTACTTCATCTCTTTCTAATCATAAAAGTTGGGATCGAAGGTGGAATATTGTACATGCTTAATATCTTTTATCTCATGTGGATTGCTATATGTAATGAAAATACTATTAATTATGTTCTTAGTTTTGTGTTACCAATTGGAGGATCATGTTGTGGAATTACAATTAGTTAGAAGAAACTTACTACTGAAACTATAGTGTGTAATTTAGTGATCTATTAACCAGTAATAGACTAATATGTATTTAATTAATATCAAGTCGGATAATTTTGGATCCTTAATTCTTGTAAGACAATTACTCCTATAAACTTTTGAGGTGTTGGTGATGCTGGCTCTATTTTATGGATTTTATTTTCATGGATTCTTGTATGCAAATATGTGTGCGGTTGGAGGATGTTATACCAAGATGAGTTTGTCCTTTTGCATATATGTAGCATGCTTATGGTTAATTATGTTTGGTTTAGCAACGTTAAGTGTCATTTGCAATCGACTTATGTTTATGGTGAAAAAACTCACATTATTTTAGTTTTTTGTGAATAGAAATCATTTTCTCATTTATTTGAGTTCAATTTCCAATTGGCTAGAGGAGAAGTATAAGCTTTAGAAAATTCTGGTGTTACCATGAGGAGCTACTTAATAATAGTCTTGCAGGGTTCTCTCATTGAGATGACTGGACCTAAGCGAGGCATCTCAATGACTTCCTCTGTTCTAATAGAGTTTGACATGAGGATTAAGAAAGGAGAGCAAGAAGAAGATGATCTACAATTAGTTGACGGGACAGCAGACTACTGCAATCTAACCATGCCTTGCACGCCATTCACGAATCGCATTCATGGGGATTGTGGTGCAGTTGACATCACTTTAGCAATGTTGTACAGGGCAGTGGAGGCAACAATAGAGGTTGATATATCAAAACTGCAGAGTGGATTCAATTTGTCTCTCAGTTCGTTTGTGTTTATCCGTGGGTCACCTCACAGAATTGAGCTCTTTCGTGGCACTATTGGCGAGTCATGTAGCTTAAGAAGATGTGTGATTTCCGTAACAAAGGATACTCCGATGCATCTAAAGTTGAAATATGGTCAAGAAGGCTCTAAAAATGGTGAGCTTGAACGCTGCTGCTATTTCAAAGCGAGCATCCATGGATGTGCCTGTCGACAAATTAAACTTGAGCCTGCCTCTATCTCAGTGAAGGTGACTTGGTCTGCTGTTTTTTGAGTCATGTGGCTTAAGAAGATCCGTGATTGCCATAGAGATGGATACTTGGATGCATTTGAATTTCTAATACCGACGAAAAGGGCTCTAAAAATGGTGATCTTGGACACTGCTGTTACTTCCAAGCGAACATCCATGGATGTGCCTGTCAACAAATAATGCTTCAGTTTGTCTCTATCTTGGTGAAGGGTGACTTGGTCTACTGTGCTAGACAAATAAGTCCTTGCTTGTTTCATATTTGAATCTTATTCGCGCCATTTGATCTTGCTGGATGTATGCTTGCTTCGCACCGGATGGATGTTGCAGATTTCGTGCTGGAACTGAGTATTGTTATGTGCCTTCGATGTTTCAATGAGAAGCAGATGCTAATATGATGTCTTCTGCCTGTACTCTAGGGATGGCTTATTATTTTTCATAAAGGTAATCTCTGCGTAAGCACTGCAGAAAAAGCAACTGCAGTCGCTGTGAATAAGAAATATAAAGTTGTCCCTACTGTGGAATTACTGAAATGTTTGCTGTTTCTAAGATCAAAATAAACTAACAAGTGTCACCCCTTGGTTCAAAGTGTATTTTTGCATAAAGTTCTTCGTCCTTTGATCCATAGTGTATTTTTGCATAAAATTCCTCTAGATTCAGGCTAGTTGCAGTGTTCATATGCTTGGCATGTAACACATACAGAGTCTGATATTTCAAGTGAAACTGAGATAACATTACAAGATTAATCTCACACAGGCATGCCCTATTATGCCCATTATCCACAAATAAGATCTCACGTACAGTTGAAATGAGTTCAAGACTGTAATAATTCATGTTTATACAGGGGAAATGAGTTCAAGACTACAGTTTGCATCAACTTAGTTTTATAAGCTACAATAGTGACCATCGGGACAAAGATTTATCTGACCGACAACAGTGCTCCACGCATAGTGAAGAAAACAAGAATAAATTGTAACAAATTTCTACACATGGGAGCTCTTATGATGGCACTAAACCCTCGCGCCAGCACCAAGTGTTAGAAGTCGGGATGCCATGTCGCACCATTGGTCATGCTGCATGATTGGCTGAATCGTTGGGGTGATGTTTCAGTTGATGAGTTGTCTGATGCAATGCAAAAAAGATTGCTCATCTTATCACGCCGACCGCAATTCCAATTTAGGCACTCTCAGCAAAACATCAACCCTTGCATCCTCTAACCCTGTCTTCAGCCATCTTGTTAGCTTGGATTGTTGCTAAGATCATCACGATGTTCCCCTGCGGCAGAACCAAGAAAACAGAATCGGTGACACGGTCAATGCTCTGGAGTTAATTAACTATCCAACTCTCCTGACATTCGTAAGAATTAACTGAATGAATTGACAATGCCAGTGGACAGATGCAATTTATAAAGTTCCATCCAGCTGGTGCTAGACCCCACTCTTCAGGGCCTCCCCAACCTGATCCTCCAAGCCTATGCAGATCCTCCATTCCAGCAACAGAAGCTGCTGTCCAGTGCTACCTATAGCTTCTCAAGAACTCCACCAAGGTGCAATCCTTCTTCAGAGAACGACTGAACTGATGCAGCAGTTCGAGGTGAAGAAATTATAGATGTACAGTAGTGTGGTAACTAGTAGCTGTGCATGCACCTGCCGTTCCATGGACAACTCAATCTCACCCACCGGTCTATATTCAAACTAGTACTCTGAATTCTCTTGCCCTATAAGGACCAGTTTGAGCATACACATGGCACCAAACTGAGGCGACTACTGTTCAGTTTGCTCCATTACATCAACCATGAGCTCTGGTACAGCTGCATGCGAGCTTTGCACCAAAGAGCACATCATACGGTTTAAGGTGAAGAGAATTTCAACTGGATCAATTAGTCTGGATGATGAACTTACTTTCAATCTGATGCGGGTGTGATCAGAGTGACTTTCAACTTAATTCTACAGCTGTACAGTCACAGAACAGGCATGGTGCTGTCCTGCTCAAGACATGAACACAATGTGCCACACCATGGCAAAACTCTTTGTATTTAATAGTGCAAATTTTATTTCTCGAACTTTTGTTCAGAATGTGCACTGCATGAAGCATTATTAATCCTTAAAATAGTTGGCAGACAAAGGAAAATAATATAAGAGCTCGTTCCAAGCAGTGCAACATGATTAAAAACGGTGTCAGTACAGAAGAACAAAAAGGTATTCATAAATTTTCAGATTGCAGTATCAGTCCATATCCTACAAGAATATTAAAATTTAAAACTCCTCAGAACGAGACAAATATAACTATGTACTCCCACCGTCCTAAAATAAGTGCCGCAGATTCAGTACAAAGTTGTACTGCTTTGTACTGAATCTTTATTTTGGAACGGAGGGAGTACAATTCTTGCTATAATGATGACCTTATTAGTCTCCATAATAACTACCTAACCAGATACAATTGATTCATAAAGAATAACGAATTATGAATTTAGGACAGAAGGTTCCATTGAGAAGTTGACTCGTACGTGACCTAATCAGGGTTTTGGGTACTGCTCGGAAAATTCAGATTCCGCCCGATATCCGCGTTTCCCAGTACCCCATGAGAAATCTACTTCCCGAGCAAAAAATTCCTAACTTTTGCATTTGAATGGATTTCGAATGAATTCTAGACGAATTTTGTTCGGATTTAGAATTCATTTAAAGAAATTCGTCCGAAATTTGCTCGGAATTTCATGGTAACCGTGGCATCAAGTTTCTTTGTAACCCACGAGAAAAAAGTGCCCCTCGGTAGCCAAAACCTTGGACCTACTGACTAAGTGTTCAAGGTCTTCTAAAAATCAGACGCAGCTTGCAAGTCAACAAAGAGGAAAATCTGCCTCTTTGCATCGTCAGCTACTCAGCCACAAGAAAGGGTAGAAACAGGGAATACTCTATATATCAATTATTAAGAAGACCACTAGATAAAAAGGTAAGGTCAATTCTTCAGTTCAAAGAAGAGGGATATGAGACATATACCACATAGATTGCTGACAATTGAATACTAAGAAGACAACTAGATAACTAAAATAATCGCAAAGCCAATTCCCTCAATTGAGTACTAAGAAGACCACTGAATAATTAAAATAAGCAAAGCCACTTCCCTGGCCCAATTGAGTACTAAGAATAAGGGGAACATTGTATGATTACGATAAAGCAAAGCCAATTCCCCAGCCCTAGAAAATAGACATATGAGGCGGATCAGTTGGCGAATATTTTAAAAGCTGAGCATTCAACACAGCATTGGTCACTTCAGTCCAAAAGGGCACCGGGGAAAGCACAGATTTCATCTAACCACATAACGGTCAGAGTTTCAGATCATAGAATGTATACATCGATGCAAAAAAGAAGAAGAGGACAGTAGCCTCGTAGTTAATCTAATTCAAAGATACTTCAGCTCATAACTTCATAAGGAAACAATAGGTAGGCCGTAAAGAATCGCCACCTCACTCAACAGCCATCAGACGAAAGGCGAAGCATTCACAGCATAACCTTTTAGAGCCGGAAAAAAGGTATGTTTAACAAGACTTTGCTTGAGCCTACACCGAGACACATAGACATCTTCAAACCAATGACTGAAACTGTTGATCAACTTGCCATCAGTGTCAACATGAAGCAGATGCCCACCAAATCTGACAAGCAAGAGCACGTCACCACCCCCCGAAACAATGTCCACATTCCAATCCCAATGGCCAACACATGGTTCAAACTTCCTCCAAATTTCTGCGACCGGCAATTGAATCTTGTACCTGAAATCCCAAACCTCGCTTTCATAGTTCTGCAACACCCATACATTAATAGTCGCTCTGTCCCTGTCACGGCTATGGATGCCGAGCGTGCCATCCATCTCAAATATATATGAATAGGTGGGAACAGTTGGTGCGCGCATATGGCGAAAGGACTCAGCTATGGTGTCAAATACAATTATCAGTTCGCTTTCAGTCTTGTCGAAATCTAGGAGTGGGCTGCTTTCACTCACATAATACATTGGGTACCAGTGCAGGCTATCGCGTACCTGGACGGGGTTCTTGAAGCACAACAATGCTGTGTCCGGAAACCCGATGTACCTCGGTGGCTGGTCAGAGCCCAACGCAAGCACATAGCAGCCAATTTGGTCTTTAGGCGAGTCCTTGCAGCCCCTCCGTTGCAGCAGCAGACGGTACTCGCCGGTAGGGCGGTGCCGGTACATCCCCAATGTCTTGAAGTCCCACGGTTGCCCAAGAGAAGCATGCTCACGCGTGGCCGGATTGTAGATAAGGTGGCAGGTGCCGGTCTTTTCAAGCCTGGAGAGGAGGAGGAGCCCGTCGCAGGAGGCCTCCGGAGAGAATGACCGGCCAAGCCGAGCCACGGTATGGAGCTGGGCGTCAGCGGCGTCCTGGTGGTCGAAGACGATGATGTTATAGCGGTGGAGACCGGGGATGCGTTGGACGCTGTGGAGGAGGGGGTGGGCGGGCTGGCGGGCGTGGTGGGCGAGGAGGAAGCCACGGGCGGAGGTGGCGCAGCGCCAGGCGCGGCAGACGGCGCGGCAGCGGAGGAGGGATTTGGGGTCGAGGCGAACGATGATCTCCCAGATCACGATCTCATCTGGCAGGCTGCTGAGGAGAGGCGTCGCTCGTTCTGCTGCCATGGTCGCCGGCTGGGAACGACCGAGAAGAATTGTGGAGTCGTGCGCTTGTGCTGGTGATCGTTTAGGTTGAAACAGAATTGGGCTTAGCCCATGAACTCTCGGAATTAGTAGCTCTCGACGGGCTGGGCTTAGGTCAAGAAGAAGGCACTACTGGAATTTTCATGTACGCCGGGTGTAATGCTCTTCGCCGAGTGCTAAAACACGGACACTGGGCAAAGCAAGCTTTGCCGAGTGTCACTCTCGGCAAACCCACCTTCACGGCAAACTACACTCTTTGCCGTCACTACCTCACGGCAAGGAGGCACCGCACGGCAAACCTTGCAAACGCCGAGAGCCGCTCACGGCAAAGAGTAGCCACGTGGCATGTCCGTCCGCAGCAGACGGCTCCGTCAGTTACTGTCTACTTTCCCGAGTGTGGCTCTCGCCAAAGCACATGCAACATCCTTTTTTTTTGTGTGTGTTCTTTCTAACTGACATGTGGTCCCACTGGTCACATTTATCAGTAAAAAATTGACGATATGCTTGCCGAGAGTGGCTCTCGGCAATCCTTCATGGGAGCTGTCAGTTTACATAGCTTTGCCGAGAGCTAGGCTCGGCAATGCTCTCCTTCTTTTCCGAGAGCTTTTCTGCTTCTCTCGGAAAAGTTGTGGCACAACAGTAGTGTCCCAGACGACCATATTCCCGAGAGTTGCTCTCGGTAGTCTGCCTTTTTCTGAGTGTAGCTCTCGGAAATCTTTCCCATCCATTCTGCTGTCAATCTATTTCTTTTCTGATCCCTCCAGATAAAAACCACTACAGTGCATTTTTAGCTAGTCCACACATATATATGCATAATTAGGGATAGTCCACATATTGTCACACACAAGTCGAATGTATTATCCTAGTAGACATCACACACAAGTCGCAAATTCATACATATTGTCTCTATTTGCAAAACACGTGCACGTCACAATAGAAGTACACTTGTTCATATATAGATCATCTTGAGGAGGGGAGGCCATCGGGTTAACATTCCGGAGGAGGAGGAGGGGCATCACTTGCACTGCTTCGAGTTTGCATAAGAACCTATAAGAGTAGAGTCATGTGAGGGTGGTTCGTCCCTATGTAATGAATCTTCTACTCTAGTTTAGATAATGTTCTACCTGTAGTTGATCCTCAAGCATCTTCAACCTATTGTTAGTGTCTGCCCGTTCCTTTTCTATGGACTCCTCCTCAGCCTTCCGCCTTTGCTCCTCTTCAACAGCCCGCTGTGCCATTAAATCCTGTAACATGGCATTAGGATCATATAGGTTGAAACGGTGCTATTTCGAGGCATGGACATAAATAAAAGGTTAGGATGCTAACCTTGAGACACGCTATCTCACGTGATGCGGCTGTTGGGCGACTCCGTATGGACGGAGTTGAGCTGGTGCTCGACGCGCGTATCTCTTGCAGCTTGCGGTGCCCGGAGGTGGCGATCGCCCCGTTGCAAAGGAGGTGGCGGCCATGGCCCTTCCCCTCGCCAGCAATGATGAGAAGATCAGGGTCAAGGGGCTTGGACGTAGGTTCGGCTTCCTGCCCGTGCACCTCCTGGAAGACCTCTTTGAAGGTCCCCCACTTCTCCTCCGCCGACTCGCTGCAGAACTCGGCGCCATCCTTCCCCTTGTGGCCTTCTTTCCAGGCTTCTAGGATGTGGACCGGACGACAAACCTTCGCCTCCTGCAAAATTAACCATCAAGTTGAATGAACCAAGATGCACCGTGCAAAAAAGTTAACATCTTAATCCACATACCATGTGTTGCTTGAGAGCGGTTAGGTTCCGGCTCCCCTGGACATGAGTCGGGCCTGGCATTTTGGCTCGTTCGTTTCCCTTCTCCACATGCTGCGCCTGCCATGCTGGGTCACACCACATGTCAACCAGGGCCTCCCAACAATCGTCCTTCATCCAGGGTTCCTTCACCTAGTCAGACAAAATCGAATAATTGAGGAACAAGAGGGATGAATCAAAGTACTAGCAACCTACGTAGTCACTTACCACTGACAGGTATTCTTCTCGCGACTAGTTGGTCTGGCAAGCAGTCTTCCTTGTCATCTTCTCTCCCTTCAAGTCCAGCGGCCGACACTGCATCACGGCTTTGTACCGCAGTGTGTGCTTGGTGTCAGAGAGTATCTTTCAGGCAGATTTCACGATGCCTTTGATCGCCTTCTGCTTCTCACCATCCACACAAGCAAATGTTTGCTACAAGAAAGCATATGGCATCTTCTCACCATCCACGCAAGCAAGGATTTGGATATGAAAAAATACAGTGGTCGAAGCTAAGATACTTACAAAAAAGCATTGATGACCCAAGTGGCCATGGTGACATCGTGTTCATCCTTGTTGTGTACGTAATGCTCCCAGGTTAAACCTGGCGACGGCAGATCGTCATCACCCGGCTTGGACAATCCAGGGAAGTGCTTCCTCAAGAGGAAGCCGATGACGTGGTTCGGCGGGCGTGCCCCCTTAGGTTGTGTCGGGATAAAGTCCCACTGACTGCATGATATAAAAGACAAGCATATGTGAGTGTCAAAGTTGTGGCAAACAAAATATGATGCAAATGAAATGCTTGCTTACCCCTCTCATGTCGGGCAAATGACAGGACGGTTGCTGGCAGCAGTTGGTTCCGGGACCTTCCCCGGACCACGCCCGGATTTCTTCCTCTTGGAAATGTTGCTCGAGGTAGACCCCGAGCCGTCCAAGGCCTCCATGTCGCCCGACTCTGTGGCGAGCGGATCTAGGTCCACTCCGACATCGCCATCCGATGATGACGATGCCTCGGTTATGGCCTAATGGGAGGCGGACGACTCAGCCCTACCAATCGGGACTCTCCGGTACTTATTATGAGTGCTCTCATCAGAATCTGAAAAACAAAATATATATGGTTATTCTCAGTTCCAAAGCAAAATCTTCCTAATCTAAGTGTCATATCATATATGGCAAAAAATAACACAAATATCTCAATCAAGTCTCAGATATATAGTTCCATTTACTAATACCATAGCACTGACAAGGAAAAAAAATTGAAACGAAAGGGGTTGCCCCCCTGCCCCAACTTTTTATTAAAAAAGCAAAGGCAACCAAAGATCAGAGTTCACCACTGACAAGGAAATAAGCACAAGTATATAGTTTCATTGATCTACTCTAGTATTTATCTAAAAAAAGCACTCCAATCAGGCATATTCTACATACCTGAGGGCATTATGCATATCTAAGGAACAGCAATATGCATCAGGCATATTCTACATATTTAAAAAAAGCACTCCAATCAAGCAATAGGACATGCATCAATTATAGTCTAGACTACTCTAGGCATTACTAAACAGGGCCATCTTCATCTACTACTTTTAATCACATTTGTTCATATTTCATACATTTGTGCAAAATATTCTACATACCTGAGGGCATCTCCAACTGCCGCGCTACCGGAGAAGCTCTGCTGCGGCGGCCGTCCTTGGGTCGCATCGAAGAATCGCCGCGCCGGTTGCCGGCCATGAAGCTTGGGGGAGGTGGCCGCTGTTGGGGACGATGGAGGAGGGGGTGGCGGTGGCTGCAGTGGGGAGCGGTGGAGGAGGGGTGGCGGCCGCAGTTGGTGGCGGTGGAGGGCAG
>NC_041385.1:779567580-779585942 GCF_002162155.2 Triticum dicoccoides
GAGGAGGGGGTGGCGGCGGCCGTAGGGGGTGGCGGTGGAGGAGGGGGTGGCAGCGGCCGCAGAGGGTGGCGGCGGCCGCAGGGGGTGGCGGCGGCGGCGGCGGCGATTTCACCGTCGGCGGCGACGGTGGCGCAGGGAAGAGACGAGGTGAATGAAGATACAAACGAAAGGGGAAAGGTTAAGATCTAGGTTAGATGCTTTACCGAGAGCAGTGCTCGGAAAAGGTGTCCATTACCGAGAGCCGAGAATCGACCCTCGGTAACCACTGCTCTAATTTTTTTCCTTCTCCTTTTGTTTTTGTTTTTGTTTTGCACTATCTTTTTTTATCTGACATCCTATATACCTAAGAGATTCATCCCCACTAACCTATTTATCTAAACATGCAACATGTACACATCATCAGTCCTTCCACGTCATCAAGTTTTGGTCCTCACAACCCCACTACTTTTACCACAAAGGCAATTGTTTTTTATTTTTCGAATAAGACGAAGCCAATCATGTGACACCTCGCATCCCGTTCTCACTTTTTCATCTTCACACTCGGCTGCTCGTGTGCCCTGCCCACACTCATCGCGTCCTCTGCACTTCTCCACACGCCTCTTCCTCCCCCTTCCTCTTAAAACATACAACATTCACCACTGATTTCTTCTGTCCATCTCCATCACTCATCCCTCCCCTCTATCTCCATCTCGCCGGCGGGTGTCCCCATCGCCAAATCCGAAGGTAGACTGCCATCGTTGTGTCGGCGACAAGCCATGAGGGGGGGCACCCCTACATGCGTGTGGCTAGTGTATATGCATGCAGGGTAGTGTGCTATATGAATAAGCAACGCATGTCCTTGACGTAGCACGTGCCTCACAAACCACACACACGGGCGGGAACGTCAAGGACCGGCAGCGTCCGTTCCCGAGACAGAATCTTCGGTGGGTGATCCCGTGACAGAATGAGCCTAGGCTTGGTATTTCATCTCACGATGACATGCACTAACATGGAGTAGCAACTATTCACCATGGACTACACCCTCTTGGTACCGAATAACGCCCTAGACCGCCGGGGCAACCGGATGGGTGCTCGATATGGAGACCGCCCGAGGGGGGGGAGGGCACCGTACATGCGCGTGGCCCATGCATATGCATGCAGGGGTGGTATGCTATTTGAATAAGCAACGCACGTCCTTGACATGACGCGTGCCTCACAAACCACACACACGGGCGGGAACGTCAACGACCGGCTGCGTCCATTCCCGAGATAGAATCTTCAGTGGGTGATCGCGTGACAGAACGAGCCTAGACTTGGTCTGTCATCTCGCGATGACATGCACTAACATGAAGAAGCAGTTATTCCTCGTGGCCTACCCCCTCTAGGTGCCGAACAACGCCCTAGACCGTCGGGGCCACCGGAGGGGTGCCGGTCTCTAGAACCGTACGAGGCTCATCCGAAGAAGAAAACACAAGACGGTAATTATGATGTGCTAAGGTTGTTTGCCAAGCATGAAAGAAAACAACAAAAAAAATATAATACATATTATCGAGAAAACACAAGAAGGAAAGAGATCTAGGTGGATGGTTTACCGAGAGCAGCTCTCGGAAAAGGTGGAAATTACCGAGATCCAAGAATCGACTCTCGGTAATGACTGCTCTAATTTTTTTTCCTCTCTTTTTGTCTTTTTTTGCACTATTTTTTTTGTACCTCATATTTCATATGCTTTTACGACCAAAGTTTATAAATTCCATGACTTTTGATGATTTTTTTCAAAACTCAACTTTAAAGAGTGTGTAAAGTAAAAAACATGAGAATAAGAAGTTGTTGACCGTTGCCTACCCCCTCTCTCGGTGTCGGTCAACTTTCTAGACCGGCACGGAGAGAGAACTTTAAAGAAGTATCTGAACAGTTCCATCTCCGCGGATTGCTCTTCGCGTGTCCACGACTGTGGCCGGCGGCCTCCGGGGGCTAGCACATGCCGCCAAATCTTGCGTAGGCAGCCTCTCACAAGTGTGGAAGCGTTGTGGCGGTTGCAAACGCCCGACCCGCGTTTCTGGGGTGTGCCCCCCCTCACGGACGGCGCCGCCGCCGGCACCTGAAGGGGGGAAACGAACGCGTCGGGTCTACACGGATGGGGTCTTGCTGTGCCTTAGGCCCGGATGTTCCTCCAAAGTGTTCCTATGGGCTGACCTAACACAACCGGTTGGAGAGTTCCACTGGTCAAAGCCCGTCCGTGCAAACTCAAAGGGCTAGATCCCGTGGTCAAACGCTATAGGGTTAGGCGGGACGGGGGCCCTTGGGGGTAGCAATGCTACCGAAGCATCGCACTGGGCCCTCATACATGTCGTACGGTGTGGTGGCATGTCCGAAGAGGCGGCACACCTCTTCGAGGTGTGGCCCCCCCTCACAGCCGGCACCTGGAAGGGGGAAACGGACGCGTCGAGTCTACACAGATGGGATCTTGTTGTGGCTTTCGCCTAGACTTGGTCTGTCATATCGCGATGACATGCACTAACACGGCAAAGCAGTTATTCACCATGGACTACACCCTCTCAGTGCCGAATAACACACTAGACCGCCGGGGCCACCGGATGGGTGCTCGAGATGGAGACCGCCCGAGGGGGGGGAGGGCACCCCTACATGCGCGTGGCCCATGTATATGC
Organism: Triticum dicoccoides; assembly: GCF_002162155.2. Taxonomy (NCBI): domain Eukaryota; kingdom Viridiplantae; phylum Streptophyta; class Magnoliopsida; order Poales; family Poaceae; genus Triticum; species Triticum dicoccoides. The sequence goes on from NC_041385.1 coordinate 779,570,226, forward strand.
ATGCAGGGGTGGTGTGCTATTTTAATAAGCAACACACGTCCTTGACGTAGCACGTGCCTCACAAACCACACACACGGGCAGGAACGTCAAGGACCGGCTGCGTCCTTTCCCGAGACAGAATCTTCGGTGGGTGATCCCGTGACAGAACGAGCCTAGACTTGGTCTGTCATCTCGTGATGACATGCACTAACACGGAGTAGCAGTTATTCACCGTGGACTACACCCTCTTGGTACCGAATAATGCCCTAGACCACCGGGGCCACCGGATGGGTGCTTGATATGGAGACCGGCCGAGGGGGGGGAGGGCACCCGTACATGCGCGTGGCCCATGCATATGCATGCAGGGGTGGTGTGTTATTTGAATAAGCAACGCACATCCTTGACATGACACGTGCCTCACAAACCACACACACGGGCGGGAACATTGAGGACCCGTTGCGTCCGTTCCCGAGACAGAATCTTCGGTGGGTGATCCCGTGACAGAACAAGCCTAGATTTGGTCTGTCATCTCGCAATGACATGCACTAACACGAATAAGCAGTTATTCCTCGTGGCCTACCCCCTCTAGGTATCGAACAACGGCCTAAACCGCTGGGGCCACCGGAGGGGTGCCGGTCTCTAGAACCGGACAAGGCTCATCCGAAGAAAAAAACACAAGACGGTAATTATGATGTGCTAAGGTTGTTTGCCAAGCATGAAAGAGAACAACAAAAAAAGTATAATACATATTATCAAGAATGCACAAGAAGGAAAGAGATCTAGGTGGATGGTTTACTGAGAGCAGCTCTCGGAAAAGGTGGAAATTACCGAGAGCCAGGGATGGACTCTCGGTAATGACTGCTCTAACTTTTTCCCACTCTCTTTTTGTAATTTTTTTGCACTATTTTTTTGTATCTCATATTTCATATGCTTTTACGACCAAAGTTTATAAATTCCTTGACTTTTAATGATTTTTTTCAAAATTCATCTTTAAAGAGTGTGTAAAGTAAAAAACATGAGAAGAAGAAGTTCTTGACCGCGGCCTACCCCCTCTCTCGGTGCCGGTCAACTTTCTAGACCGGTACAGAGAGAGAACTTTAAATAAGTATCTGAACAGTTCCCTCTCCGCGGATTGCTCTTCGCGTGTCCAGGACTGTGGCCGGCGGCCTCCGGGGGCTAGCACATGCCGCCAAATCTAGCGTAGGCAGCCTCTCACAAGTGTGGAAGCGTTGTGGCGGTTGCAAACGCCCGGCCCGTGTCTCCGGGGTGTGCCCCCCTCACGGACGGCGCCGCCGCCGGCACCTGAAGGGGGGAAATGAATGCGTCGGGTCTACGCGGATGGGGTCTTGTTGTGGCTTAGGCCCGGATGTTCCTCCAAAGTGTTCCTATGGGCTGACCTAACACAACCGGTTGGAGAGTTCCACTGGTCAAAGCCCGTCCGTGCAAAGTCAAAGGGCTAGATCCCGTGGTCAAACGCTACAGGGTTAGGCGGGACGGTCGCCCTGGGGGTAGCAATGCTACCGAAGCATCGCACCGGGCCCTCATACATGCCGTATGGTGTGGTGGCATGTCCGAAGAGGCGGCGCGCCTCTCCGGGGTGTGGCCCCCTCACGGCCGGCACCTGGAGGGGGGAAACGGACGCATCGGGTCTACACAGATAGGATCTTGTTGTGGCTTTGGCCTAGACTTGGTCTGTCATCGCGAGATGACATGCACTAACACGGAGAAGCAGTTATTCACCATGGACTAGACCCTCTCAGTGCCGAATAACGCCCTAGACCGCCAGGGCCACCGGATGGGTGCTCGATATGGAGAACGCCCGAGGGGGGAGGGCACCCCTACATGCGCGTGCCCCATGTATATGCATGCAGGGGTGGTGTGCTATTTGAATAAGCAACGCACGTCCCTGACGTAGCACGTGCCTCACAAACCACACACACGGGCGGGAACGTCAAGGACCAGCTCCGTCCGTTCCCGAGATAGAATCTTCGTTGGGTGATCCCGTGACAGAACGAGCCTAGAATTGGTCTGTCATCTCGCGATGACATGCACTAACACGGAGTGGCAGATATTCACCATGGACTACACCCTCTTGGTAATGAATAACGCCCTAGACCGTCGGGGCCACCGGATGGGTGCTCGATATGGAGACCGCTCGAGGGGAGGGAGGGCACCCGTACATGCGTGTGGCCCATGCATATGCATGCAGGGGTGGTGTGTTATTTGAATAAGCAACGCACGTCCTTGACATGACACGTGCCTCACAAACCACACACACAAGCGGGAACGTCTAGGACCGGCTGTATCCGTTCCTGAGACAGAATCTTCGATGGGTGATCCCGTGACAGAACGAGCCTAGACTTGGTCTGTCATCTTGTGATGACATGCACTAACACGAAGAAGCAGTTATTCCTCGTGGCCTACCCCCTCTAGGTGCCGAACAACGCCCTAGACCGCCGGGGCCACCAGAGGGGTGCCGGTCTCTAGAACTGGACGAGGCTCATCCGAAGAAGAAAACACAAGACGGTAATTATGATGTGCTAAGGTTGTTTGCCAAGCATGAAAGAAAACAACAAAAAAAGTATAATACATATTATCGAGAATGCACATGAAGGGAAGAGATCAAGGTGGATGGTTTACCGAGAACAGCTCTCGGAAAAAGTGGAAATTACCGAGAGCCAAGAATAGACTCTCGGTAATGACTGCTCTAATTCCCCTGCCCCCACCCCCTCTTTTCTGTCTTTTTTTGCACTATCTTTTTTGTATCTCATATTTCATATGCTTTTACGACCAAAGTTTATAAATTCCTTGACTTTTGATGATTTTTTCCAAAACTCAACTTTAAAGAGTGTGTAAAGTAAAAACATGAGAAGAAGAAGTTGTTTACCGTGCCCTACCCCCTCTCTCGGTGCCGGTCAACTTTCTATACCACCACCGAGAGAGAACTTTAAAGAAGTATCTGAACACTTTCCTCTCCGCGGATTGCTCTTAGCGTGTCTACGACTGTGGCCGACGGCCTCTAGGGGCTAGCACATGCCGCCAAATCTTGCGTAGGCGGCCTCTCACAAGTCTGGAAGTGTTGTGGCGGTTGCAAACGCCCGGCCCGTGGCTCAGGGGAGTGCCCCCCTCATGGACGGCGCCGCCTCCAGCACCTGGAGGGGGGAAACCGACGCGTCGGGTCTACACGGATGGGTTCTTGCTGTGGCTTAGGCCCGGATTTTCCTCCAAAGTGTTCCTATGGGCTGACCTAACACAACCGGTTGGAGTGTTCCACTCGTCAAAGCCCGTCCGTGCAAAGTCAAAGGGCTAGATCCCGTGGTCAAACGCTACAGGGTTAGGCGGGACGGTCGCCCTGGGGGTAGCAATGCTACCGAAGCATCACACCGGACCCTCATACATGTCGTACGGTGTGGTGGCATGTCCTAAGAGGCGGCGCGCCTCTCCGGGGTGTGGCCCCCTCACGGCCGGCACCTGGAGGGGGGAAACGGACGCATCGGGTCTACACAGATAGGATCTTGCTGTGGCTTTGGCCTAGACTTGGTCTGTCATCTCGAGATGACATGCACTAACACGGAGAAGTAGTTATTCACCATGGACTAGACCCTCTCAGTGCCGAATAACGCCCTAGACCGCCAGGGCCACCGGATGGGTGCTCGATATGGAGACCGCCCGAGGGGGGAGGGCACCCCTACATGCGCGTGGCCCATGTATATGCATGCAGGGGTGGTGTGCTATTTGAATAAGCAACGCACGTCGTTGACGTAGCACGTGCCTCACAAACCATACACACGGGCGGGAACGTCAAGGACCAGCTCCGTCCGTTCCCGAGACAGAATCTTCGGTGGGTGATCCCGTGACAGAACGAGCCTAGACTTGGTGTGTCATCTCGCGATGACATGCACTAGCACGGAGTAGCAGTTATTCACCATGGACTACACCCTCTTGGTAATGAATAACGCCCTAGACCGCCGGGGCCACCGGATGGGTGCTCGATATGGAGACCGCTCGAGGGGAGGGAGGGCACCCATACATGCGCGTGGCCCATGCATATGCATGCAGGGGTGGTGTGTTATTTGAATAAGCAACGCACGTCCTTGACATGACACGTGCCTCACAAACCACACACACGAGCGGGAACGTCGAGGACCGGCTGCATCCGTTCTTGAGACAGAATGTTCGGTGGGTGATCCCGTGACAGAACGAGCCTAGACTTGGTCTGTCATCTCGTGATGACATGCACTAACACGAAGAAGCAGTTATTCCTCGTGGCCTACCCCCTCTAGGTGCCGAACAACGCCCTAGACCGCCGGGGCCACCGGAGGGGTGCCGGTCTCTAGAACCGGACGAGGCTCATCCGAAGAAGAAAACACAAGAAGGTAATTATGATGTGTTAAGGTTGTTTGCCAAGCATGAAAGAAAACAACAAAAAAAGTATAATACATATTATCGAGAATGCACATGAAGGGAAGAGATCAAGGTGGATGGTTTACCGAGAACAGCTCTCGGAAAAAGTGGAATTACCGAGAGCCAAGAATAGACTCTCGGTAATGACTGCTCTAATTCCCCTGCCCCCACCCCCTCTTTTCTGTCTTTTTTTGAACTATCTTTTTTGTATCTCATATTTCATATGCTTTTACGACCAAAGTTTATAAATTCCTTGACTTTTGATGATTGTTTTCAAATCTCAAGTTTAAAGAGTGTGTAAAGTAAAAAACATGAGAAGAAGAAGTTGTTGACCATGCCCTACCCCCTCTCTTGGTGCCGATCAACTTTCTATACCGACACCGAGAGAGAACTTTAAAGAAGTATCAGAACACTTCCCTCTCCGCGGATTGCTCTTCGCGTGTCTACGACTGTGGCCGGCGGCCTCCGGGGCTAGCACATGCCGCCAAATCTTGCGTAGGCGGCCTCTCACAAGTCTGGAAGTGTTGTGGCGGTTGCAAACGCCCGGCCCGCGGCTCCGGGGTGTGCCCCCCCCCTCACGGACGGCGCCGCCGCCGGCACCTGGAGGGGGGAAACCGACGCGTCGGGTCTACACGGATGGGGTCTTGCTGTGTCTTAGGCCCGGATGTTGCAACAAAGTGTTCCTATGGGCTGACCTAACAAAACCGGGTGTAGAGTTCCACTGGTCAAAGCCCGTCCGTGCAAAGTCAAAGGGCTAGATCCCGTGGTCAAATGCTACAGGGTTAGGCGGGACGGGGGCCCTGGGAGGGTAGCAATGCCACCGGAGCATCGCACCGGGCCCTCATACATGTCGTACGGTGTGGTGGCATGTTCGAAGAGGCGGCACGCCTCTCCGTGGTGTGGCCCCCCTCACGGCCGGCACCTGGAGGAGGGAAACGGACGCGTCGGGTCTACATGGATGGGATCTTGCTGTGGCTTTGGCCTAGACTTGGTCTGTCATCTCGCGATGACATGCACTAACACGGAGAAGCAGTTATTCACCATGGACTACACCCTCTCGGTGCCGAATAACGCCCTAGACCGCCAGGGCCACCGGATGGGTGCTCGATATGGAGACCGCCCGAGGGGGGAGGGAACCCCTACATGCGCGTGGCCCATATATATGCATGCAGGGGTGGTGTGCTATTTGAATAAGCAACGCACGACCTTGACGTAGCACGTGCCTCACAAACCACACACACGGGCGGGATCATCAAGGACCGGCTGCGTCCGTTCCCGAGACAGAATCTTCGGTGGGTGATCCCGTGATAGAACGAGCCTAGACTTGGTGTGTCATCTCGCGATGACATGCACTAACACGGAGTAGCAGTTATTCACCATGGACTACACCCTCTTGGTACCGAATAATGCCCTAGACCGCCGGGGCCACCGGATGGGTGCTCGATATGGAGACCACCCGAGGGGGGGGAGGGCACCCGTACATGCGCGTGGCCCATGCATATGCATGGAGGGGTGGTGTGTTATTTGAATAAGAAATGCACGTCCTTGACGTGACACGTGCCTCACAAACCACACACATGGGCGGGAACGTCGAGGACCGGCTGCGTCCGTTCCCGAGACAGAATCTTCGGTGGGTGATCCCATGACAGAACGAGCCTAGATTTGGTCTGTCATCTCGCGATGACATGCACTAACACGAAGAAGTAGTTATTCCTCGTGGCCTACCCCCTCTAGGTGCCAAACAACGCCCTAGACCGCCGGGGCCACCGGAGGGGTGCCGGTCTCTAGAACTTGATGAGGCTCATTCGAAGAAGAAAACACAAGACGGTAATTATGATGTGCTAAGGTTGTTAGCCAAGCATGAAAGAAAACAACAAAAAAATTATAATACATATTATCGAGAATGCACAAGAAGGAAAGAGATCTAGGTGGATGGTTTATCGAGAGCAGCTCTCGAAAAAGGTGGAAATTACCAAGAACCAGAATCGACTCTCGGTAATGACTGCTCTAATTTTCCCCCCTCTCTTTTTGTCTTTTTTTGCACTACTTTTTTGTATCTCATATTTCATATGCTTTTACGACCAGTGTTCATAAATTCCATGACTTTTGATGATTTTTTTCAAAACTCAACTTTAAAGAGTGTGTAAAGTGAAAAACATGAGAAGAAGAAGTTGTTGACCATGGCCTACCCCCTCTCTCGGTGCTGGTCAACATTCTAGACTGGCACCGAGAGAGAACTTTAAAGAAGTATCTGAACACTTCCCTCTCCGCGGATTGCTCTTTGCGTGTTTACGACTGTGGTCGGCGGCCTCCGGGGGCTAGCACATGCCGCCAAATCTTGCGTAGGCGGCCTCTCACAAGTCTGGAAGTGTTGTGGCGGTTGCAAACGCCCGGCCCGCGTCTCCGAGGTGTGCCCTCCCCTCACGGACGGTGCTGCCGCCAGCACCTGGAGGGGGGAAACGGACGCGTCGGGTCTACACGTATGGGATCTTGCTGTGGATTAGTCCCGGATGTTGCTCCAAAGTGTTCCTATGGGCTGACCTAACACAACCGGGTGGAGAGTTCCACTGGTCAAAGCCCATCCGTGCAAAGTCAAAGGGCTAGATCCCGTGGTCAAACGCTACAGGGTTAGGCGGGACGGGGGCCCTGGGCGGTAGCAATGCCACCGGAGCATCGCCCCCGGCCCTCATACATGCCGTACGGTGTGGTGGCATGTCCGAGGAGGTGGCACGCCTCTCCGAGGTGTGGCCCCCCTCACGGCCGGCACCTGGAGGGGCGAAATGGATGCGTTGGGTCTACACGGAAGGGATCTTGCTGTGGCTTTGGCCTAGACTTGGTATGTCATCTCGCGATGACATGCACTAACACGGAGAAGCAGTTATTCACCGTGGACTACACCCTTTCGGTGCCGAATAACGCCCTAGACCGCCGGGGCCACCGGATGGGTGCTCGATATGGAGACCGCCCGAGGGGGGGGAGGGCACCCCTACATGCATGTGGCCCATGTATATGCATGTAGGTGTGGTGTGCTATTTGAATAAGCAACGCACGTCCTTGACGTAGCACGTGCCTCACAAACCACACACACGGGCGGGAACGTCAAGGACCGGCTGCGTCCGTTCCCAAGACAGAATCTTCGGTGGGTGATCCCGTGACAGAACGAGCCTAGACTTGGTCTGTCATCTCGCGATGACATGCACTAACACGGAGTTGTAGTTATTCACCATGGACTACACCCTCTTGGTACCGAATAACAGCCTAGACCGTCGGGGCCACCGGATGGGTGCTCGATATGGAGACCGCCCGAGGGGGGAGGGCACCCGTACATGCGCGTGGCCCATGCATATGCATGCATGTGTGGTGTGTTATTTGAATAAGAAACACACGTCCTTGACGTGACACGTGCCTCAGAAACCACACACACAGGCAGGAACGTCGAGGACCGGCTGCGGCCGTTCCCGAGACAGAATCTTCAGTGGGTGATCCCGTGACATAACGAGCCTAGATTTGGTCTGTCATCTCGCGATGATATGCACTAACACGAAGAAGTAGTTATTCATCGTGGCCTACCCCCTCTATGTGCCGAACAACGCCCTAGACCGCCGGGGCCACCGGAGGGGTGCCGGTCTCTGGAACCGGACGAGGCTTATCCGAAGAAGAAAACACAAGATGGTAATTATGATGTGCTAAGGTTGTTTGCCAAGCATGAAAGAAAACAACAACAAAAAGCCCGACATCCACCATTAAGAAGAAGGCCTATCACTTTGAATGTTCTCTGCTCGAGACAGGTGAAAATTCAAAGTGATAGTCCATCTCCTTAACAAAAGTGTAATGAATACTGAAGCTTACTACATCTGGACTATCCCACTATTTAAATAGGTTTTGTTGCTTGTCTCCAGGCGAGGTGGGACTAAACTTTGATGGTGCCCTAATAATTATCGAGAGTGACACTCGGCACCTTCTCATTTACCGAGAGCCAGGAGTCGGCCCTCGGTTAATTCTTCTTTACCGAGAGCCCTCTCGGCATAACTGCAATAGCCAAGTGCCTCCACCTTCCAGCGCATGCCTGTTTGCCGAGTGCGGCCCTCGGTAAACTTTTGTTCCCAATTCTGTTCATACTGTTTTTTGCTCGAGTTGGTGCAGCAAAAACATTTATACATACTCAAACTTGCATTTCAAGTCACACAGGTTCACAACAAACTCACATAAGCATTAATCCATAAATAGTTCACAGAAGCTTCATTTCAAATCACAAAGTATCTCTTTAGTACAAGTGCCTACTTACTAATTAAACAACAAAGTGGTCTGCATGCATGCACCATATGATAAAAAGCAACGCCACAATTATGACAAACTGAAAGAGAATTATGAACTTCTTTAACCCACTGAACCAGCTAAGCCGTGTCAGGCTTGCACCATTGCGTAATTCTGTTTTTCTCTTTTGCTTAAGCAAATACTGATTGTGATGATACTCTGCCGTCTCTCTGATGTTAAATGAGGCGAAGGAGTTGCCTTCATAATGAAGTATTTGTTCATTGCATTCCGACCATGAATTGTAAACTCCTGGACACCGACCTCTGTACACCACATACCACTTCATCTACAAAAGAAGAGAAATAAGGCACATCATACATAATCAACATAAGAATTCATCACTCATACAATCAAAAGCATCGCAAGTGGCCATCCAAGTCCATATCAGCAAGTACATAACTATACCACTAAATCAATGTCAAACTATCTAGGTGACTACTCCGAGGTGTAGTCGGTGAAACCAGTGATCGTCGAGTCAGAGCATGTGGGAGCATCCCCCACAGTGGAGGACCAAGCATCGTCGGGAATGATGGTCAGTGGACTCAATGGCTCCTTGCGTGGTGGAGCCTTGCCCTCCTTAGCTGGGGGGTTCTTCTTGGCCAGATCCACAAAAAAACTTCATTAGGATCAGCTGTGGGTTCTTCTCAAGGAGTTCCTCCAAGCGGTACTCGGAGCTCTTCTCCGTGCCCGTGGAGTCGACCCTAATGGAAGCTTCGCCGTTGGAGGCCATAGCCAAAAAATCGATCGATGCTAACACCTTTCATCACAAAATAGAAAATAACATAACAATCAAACATGAAAGATATAACATGAAGAGCTCACGTAGATCGACCACCATCATCAAAAGTCGATTTTCTTCCTCCAAGAACAACTCTCGCTGGTGGTGGTATATATGGTGGATACTCTCTCACGGGTATTTCAACTTTCTATGATGGTTGAGCTGGGTGAGCCCCTCGCGCGTTATCAAGATATAACATGAGGAGCTCACCCAAATCAACCGTCATCGCTCAAAAGTTGATTTTTCTTCCTCCAAGAACAACTTTCATCGACACTATCTCATGTATCTCATCGGTCACATCCGCACATAGCATCCATGCATATAACATTATCAACAATTATCTACATTTTTCCTTTTAAAAAAAGTATCTACATGGCATCCATCCATCTATAAATCCATCCATCTATCTATGCACCCATCTATCAATCCATCAATCTATCTATGCATCCATCTATCAATCCATCCATCTATCTATGCATCCATCTATCAATCCAACCATCTATCTATGCATCCATCTATCAATCCATCTATCTATACACACATGGAGAGGAGGAGGGGGGCTTACCGGAGGGAGGGGCTCGGTGTGGTGTGGGAGGCGGCGGTGGAGGGGGCACCGGTCAGTGGAGGGGCGTCGGAGCAGAGGAGGAGGGGCGCCGGTCGGTGGGGAGCTGAGTGAAGAAACAACAGGGGGGAAATATGCTTAAGTAGTTGACGTCAGATTTACCGAGTGCTTGTCGGTGCGGCACTCGAAAAAGAAATCAACTCTAGATCTAGGTCAGATGATTTACCGAGAGCCGCTCTCGGAAAATACGCCCCCCCAAGATCTAGCTTAGATCCTTTACCGAGAGTAACCCTCGGAACAAGCATACATTACCGAGGGTCGTACTCCGACACTCGGTAAGTACTGCTCAAATATATTTTTCCCTTCTCTTTGTGTTTTTGTTTGGCACTATCTTTTTTGTATCTCATTCCATGACTTTTGATGATTTTTTTCAAAACTCAACTTTGAAGAGTGTGTAAAGTAAAAAACATGAGATCAAAGAAGAAGTTGTTGACCGTGGCCTACCCCCTCTATCGGTGCTGGTCAACTTTCTAGACTGGCACCGAGAGAGAACTTTAAAGAAGTATCTGAATACTTCCCTCTCCGCAGATTGCTCTTCGTGTGTCAACGACTGTGGCCGGCGGCCTCCGGGGGCTAGCACATGCCGCCAAATCTTGCGTAGGCGGCCTCTCACAAGTCTGGAAGTGTTGTGGCGGTTGCAAACGCCCGGCACGCGTCTCCGGGATGTGCCCCCCTCACGGACGGCGCCGCTGCCGGCACCTGGAGGGGGGAAACGGACGCGTCGGGTCTACACGGATGGGGTCTTGTTGTGGCTTAGGCCCGGATGTTGCTCCAAAGTGTTCCTATCGGCTGACCTAACACCACCGGGTGGAGAGTTCCACTAGTCAAAGCCCGTTCGTGCAAAGTCAAAGGGCTAGATCCTGTGGTCAAACGCTATAGGGTTAGGCGGGACGGGGGCCCTGGGAGGGTAGCAATGCCACCGTAGCATCGCACCGGGCCCTCATACATGCCATACGGTGTGGTGGCATGTCCGAAGAGGCGGCACGCCTCTCCGGGGTGTGCCCCACCTCACGACCGGCACCTGGAGGGGGGAAACAGACGCGTCGGGTCTACACGGATGGGATCTTGCTGTGGCTTTGGCCTAGACTTGGTCTGTCATCTCGCAATGGCACGCACTAACACGGAGAAGCACTTATTCACCATGGACTACACCCTCTCGGTGCCGAATAACACCTTAGACCGCCGGGGCCACCGGATGGGTGCTCGATATGGACACGCCTGAGGGGGGAGAGCACCCCTACATGCGTGTGGCCCATGTATATGCATGCAGGTGTGGTGTACTATTTCAATAAGCAACTCACGTCCTTGACGTGGCACGTGCCTCACAAACCACACACACGGGCGGGAACGTCAAGGACCGGCTGCATCCGTTCCCGAGACAGAATCTTCGGTGGGTGAAGCCGTGACAGAACGAGCCTAGACTTGGTCTATCATCTCGCTATGACATTCACTAACACGGAGTAGCAGTTATTCACCGTGGACTACACCCTATCTCGGTGCTGGTCAACTTTCTAGACCGGCACCGAGAGAGAACTTTAAAGAAGTATCTGAACACTTCCCTCTCCGCAGATTGCTATTCGCGTGTCTATGACTGTGGCCGCCGGCCTCCAGGGGCTAGCACATGCCGTCAAACCTTGTGTAGGCGCCCTCTCACAAGTCTGGAAGTGTTGTGGCGGTTGCAAACGCCCGGCCCGTGTCTCCGGGGTGTGCCCCCCCTCACGGAAGGCGCCGCCGCCGGGACCTGGAGGGGGGAAACGGACGCGTCAGGTCTACACGGATGGGGTCTTGCTGTGGCTTAGGCCCGAATGTTGCTCCAAAGTGTTCCTATGGGCTGAGCTAACACAACCGGGTGGAGAGTTCCACTGGTCAAAGCCCGTCCTTGCAAAGACAAAGGGCTAGATCGCGTGGTCAAACACTACAGGGTTAGGTGGGACGGGGGCCCTGGGAGGGTAGCAATGCCACCGGAGCATCACACCGGGCCCTCATACATGTCGTACGGTGTGGTGGCATGTCCGAAGAGGCTCCACTCCTCTCCGGGGTGTGGCCCCCGTCACGGCCGGCACCTGGAGGGGGGAAACGGACGCGTCGGGTCTACACGGATGGGATCTTGCTGTGGCTTTGGCCTAGACTTGGTCTGCCATCTCACGATGACATGCACTAACACGGAGAAGCAGTTATTCACCGTGGACTACACCCTCTCAGTGCCGAATAACACCCTAGACCGCTGGGGCCACCGGATGGGTGCTCGATATGGAGACCGCCCGAGGGGGGAGGGCACCCCTACATGCGCGTGGCCCATGTATATGCATGCAGGGGTGGTGTGCTATTTGAATAAGCAACGCACATCCTTGATGTGGCACGTGCCTTACAAACCACACACACGGGCGGGAACGTCAAGGACCGGTTGCGTCCGTTCCCAAGACAGAATCATCGGTGGGTGATCCCGTGACAGAACGAGCCTAGACTTGGTCTGTCATCTCCTAATGACATGCGCTAACACGGAGTTGTAGTTATTCACCGTGGACTACACCCTCTCGGTGTTGAATAACGCCCTAGACCGCCGGGGCCACCGGATGGGTGCTCGATATGGAGACCGCCCGAGGGGGGGAGGGCACCCTTACATGCGCGTGGCCCATGCATATGCATGCAGGGGTGGTGTGCTATTTGAATAAGCAACGGACGTCCTTGACGTGGCGTGTGCCTCACAAACCACACACATGGGCGGGAACGTTGAGGATCGGCTGCGTTCGTCCCCGAGACAGAGTCTTCGGTGGGTGATCCCGTGACAGAACAGGCCTAGACTTGGAATGTTATCTCATGATGATATGCACTAACACGAAGAAGCAGTTATTCCCCGTGGCCTACCCCCTCTAGGTGCAGAACAACGCCCTAGACCGCCGGGGCCACCGGAGGGGTGCTGGTCTCTAGAACCGGACGAGGCTCGTCCGAAGAAGAAAACACAAGACGGTAATTATGATGTGCTAAGGTTGTTTGCCAAGCATGAAAGAAAACAACAACAAAAAAGTATAATACATATTATAGAGAATGCACAAGAAGGAAAGAGATGTAGGTGGATGGTTTACCGAGAGGAGCTCTCGCAAAAGGTGGAAATTATCGAGAGCTAAGAATCGACTCTCGGTAATGACTGGTCAAATTTTCCCCCTCTCTTTTCGTCTTTTTTTGCACTATCTTTTTTGCATCTCATATTTCATATGCTTTTACGACCAAAGTTTATAAATTCCATGACTTATGATGATTTTTTTCAAAACTCAACTTTAAAGAGTGTGTAAAGTAAAAAAAACATGAGAAGAAGAAGTTGTTGACCGTGGCCTACCCCCTCTCTCGGTGCCGGTCAACTTTCTAGACCGGCACTGAGAGAGACCTTTAAAGAAGTATCTGAACACTTCCCTCTCCGAGGATTGCTCTTCGCGTGTCTATGACTGTGGCCGGCGGCCTCCAGGGGCTGGCACATGCCGCCAAATCTTGTGTAGGCGGCCTCTCACAAGTCTGGAAGTGTTGGGGCGGTTGCAAACGCGCGACCCGTGTCTCCGGGGTGTGCCCTCCCTCACGGACGACGCCGCCGCCGGCACCTGGAGGGGGGAAACGGACGCGTCGGGTCTACACGGATGGGGTCTTGCTGTGGCTTAGGCCCGGATGTTGCTCCAAAGTGTTCCTATGGGCTGACCTAACACAACCGGGTGGAGGGTTCCACTGGTCAAAGCCCGTCCATGCAAAGTCAAAGGGCTAGATCCCGTGATCAAACGCTACAGGGTTAGGCGGGACGGGGGCCCTGGGAGGGTAACAATGCCACTGGAGCATCACGCCGGGCCCTCATACATGCCGTACGGTGTGGTGGCATGTTCGAAGAGGCGGCACGCCTCTCCGGAGTGTGGCCCCCCTCACGGCCGGCACCTGGAGGGGCGAAACGGACGCGTCGGGTCTACACGGATGGGATCTTGCTGTGGCTTTGGCCTAGACTTGGTCTGTCATCTCACGATGACATGCACTAACACAGAGAAGCAGTTATTCACCGTGGACTACACGCTCTCTGTGCCGAATAATGCCCTAGACCGCCGGGGCCACCGGATGGGTGCTTGATATGGAGACAGCCCGAGCGTGGGGAGGGCACCCCTCCAGGCGCATGGCCCATGTATATGCATGCAGGGGCGGTGTGCTATTTGAATAAGCAACGCACGCCCTTGACGTGGCACGTGCCTCACAAACCACACACACGGGCGGGAACGTCAAGGACCTGCTGCGTCCGTTCCTGAGACAGAATCTTCGGTGGATGATCCCGTGAAAGAACGAGCCTAGACTTGGTCTGTTAACTCGCGATGACATTCACTAACACGGAGTAGCGGTTATTCACCATGGACTACACCCTCTCTCGATGCCGGTGATCTTTCTAGACCGGCACCGAGAGAGAACTTTAAAGAAGTATCTGAACACTTGCCTCTCCGCAGATTTCTCTTCGTGTATTTACGACTGTGGCCGGCCGCCTCTAGGGGCTAGCACATGCCGTCAAACCTTGCGTAGGTGGCCTCTCACAAGTCTAGAAGTGTTGTGGCGATTGCAAACTCCCGGCACACGTCTCCGGGGTGTGCCCCCCCCTCATGGATGGCGCCGCCGCCGGCACCTAGAGGGGGGAAATGGACGCATCGGGTCTACACGGATGGGGTCTTTCTTTGGCTTAGGCATGGATGTTGCTCCGACGTGTACCTATGGGCTGACCTAACACAACCGGGTGGAGAGTTCCACTGGTCAAAGCCCGTCCATGCAAAGTCAAAGTGCTAGATCCCGTGGTCAAACGCTACAGGGTTAGGCGGGACATGGGACCTTGGGGGTAGCAATGCCACCGGAGCATCGCACCGAGCCCTCATACATGTCGTATGGTGTGGTGGCATATCCGAAGAGGCGGCACACCTCTCAGGGGTGTGGCTTCCCTCACGGCTGGCACCTGGAGGGGGAAACGGACGCGTCGGGTCTACATGGATGGGATCTTGCTGTGGCTTTGGCCTAGACTTGGTCTATTATCTCGCGATGACATGCACTAACACGGAGAAGCAGTTATTCACCATGGACTACACCCACTCGGTGCCGATCAACGCCCTAGATTGCCGGGGCCACCGGAAGGGTGCCGGTCTCTAGAACCGGGCGAGGCCCATCATTTGAAAAAGAAAACACAAGATGGTAATTATGATGTGCTAAGGTTGTTTGCCAAGAAAAAAATAAAACAAAGTATAATACATATTATGGGGAATGCACAAGAAGGATGATTTTCCGAGAGTCGCTCTCGGAAAATGAGGTCATTGCCGAGTCCTGCTGGACGGCGCTCAGTAACTACTATCGGTGCGGCTCTTGAAAAAGCCCCCGAGATCTAGGTTAAGACTTTTATCGAGTGTCGCTTAATGTTGGCTCTCGGAAATGTTTCCCGCGGGGAATTATGCAAAATTTCCCCCTCGCGCGCGCTCACTCCTCTCTTCTCTCTCTGTTTCTCTCGCCCCCGCCCCCTCTGTCCGCCGCCGCCCCCTTGTGCCGCCGCCCCATCCGGCGTGCTCTGCCGCCGCCGCCGCCACCAGGAGTGCCTCCCCCGCCCCTCCACCTCCACCGAGCCCCCCAC
>NC_041385.1:779586316-779591690 GCF_002162155.2 Triticum dicoccoides
TTGGAAATAAAAAGGGTTCCCCCCTCTCCATTACAATAAAAGGTGTATATATATGCATATATAGTGAATAATGTGTGTGAGTGTGTGCTTTTTATGTGTGTGTGTCAGTGGTAGGAGATGGGACCCTAACGGGTCTATGGCGTAGGTTTTAGGGGAAGGAGGGGGCTGGACGTGGCGAAGCTCGCGGTCGCCGGTGACAAGGCGCCATCGTGCGCGAGAGGGAGAGGCGACGGCGGCGCAAGAGGCGACTAGGGTTAGGTCTCCCGGCTCCCTAAGGGAAGCCGAGCAAATAATGATTGCTTCTTTGCTTGATTAGCTGGACCGGCATGGCCGGCGCGGTTTATGCGGCCGGGGCCGGCGCGGGCCAGTACAGCCACTGCGGCGCTGGGGTGGGCGCGGGAGGCGCGGTTGGCGCCGCAAGAGCCGGCGCGGGCCACTGTGTGTGTGTGCATGTGTGAGTGAGTGTGTGATGTGTGTGTATGGATATGTGAGTGTGTTTGTGTGTGGGGTGTGTGTGAGTGAGTGTTATTGATGTTTGTTTGTTTGACATATGATTGACACAACTTCATACTTTCATGCAGGACATGCATCTATTTTGACAAGAGAGAGTGAATTCTGTTGCACGCTTCAAGGGTAATCTCTTCCCATTCATGTGTAGGTTTTCATTATTTGTAGATCACCTAAATAGTCGTGTAACCTAGGTGTCTCCCGTTCGGAAGGGTTGTATCTATAAATATGCAAGTTTTTGCATATTTATAACCTCGACTCTTTCGAATTGTCCATGTTTTCCATGGACAACCCGAGGATGTGTAGGCGGGTCGTTTTCATGATGTACTAAGATTCGAGACAGAATTTCGACAGTGTCTCCTTGTTGTTCTCTAGATACACATCCTCTTGGCTTATTGTTGAGACGTGTATTTGGAGAACAGCGGGGAGGTGGTGCCGAAATTTTGTCTCGGGTCGGAGTACGTCATGAAAGCGGACCCAGCCTACACATTCTCGGGTGGGATTAGGACATATCTTTACCTATTACATAGCTCAGTGCATGTCGTAAAACTTGATGGAATCACTTGTTATAAAAAAAATTATGTGTGTGTTTCACTTTATATCAGAGGATGGAAGAATGTGAGTGGATGTACACCGGACATCCCAGCATGGAGGGTATGACCCCTGAGTGGAGGTCGAAGACCAATGATTTCCTGGAATTAGTATTTGCTGGAGAAACGCCAGTTCGTGGAATTTGGTGCCCATGCACGGAGTGTGATAACCAGAATGAAAGAGATAAGATTACTATGAGTAAACACTTAGGCAAATATGGGTTTACGCCAGGCTATTACCGGTGGATCTTTCACGGTGAGACAGAACAGTCCATGGCGGAGGTGGTGCGACAACGCACCGGCGAATATGATACTCGGATTGAAAACCTGTTAGATGACATCCGCCGTGCGGATCCGCGAGAGGACCCGAACTCCGAGGAGACGCCGAAAAGCCCTGAAGAGTATCATGCAGCTTTGTTTGTGGCACAAAAACCCCTTCACGCCCATATAGAGGTTACTCAACTAGATGGCATTGCATGCCTAATGGCCCTGAAGGCAAACCATAACATGAGCATAATTTGCTTCAATGATTTATTGTCAGTTATTGCTAGCCTGTTACCTAAAGAACATATATTGCCAAAGAACATGTACGAGTCGAACAAAATCCTCAGTTCACTTAAGATGCCATATGAGCAAATACATGCTTGTCCAAACGGATGCATGCTATTTAGAAATGAACATGAAGATACGAATTATTGTGTCAAGTGCAAATCCTCTAGGTATATTGAGGTAATAGATGATGATGGTAGCAAGAGGCAGCTCACAATTGCCGTCAATATCCTTCGATATCTTTCATTCACAGAAAGGATCCAGAGGCTTTATATGACCGAGGAAACTGCCCAATATATGAGATGGGTCGCCGCAGGGAAGATGTACAATACAAAAAAGATGCAACATCCACGGGATGGTGAAGCATGGAAGAAATTTGTTGAAATTCATAAGAAAACATATGACTGGAAGAGTGTAGCTGTTGGGATAACAACCGACGGGTTCAATCCATATGGTTTGATGGCTGCCATATACAGTTGTTGGCCAGTATATGTTATCCCCCTGAATCTGCCCCCTGGCATTTGCATGCAACGACATCACATGTTCCTGACGTTGATAATTCCAGGTCCTAACTATCCCGGGAAGCATATGAGTGTGTATATGGAGCCATTGGTGGACGACTTGTTGCTTGGAACAACGGGGTCCGAACATACGATGCCGTTTCAAAGAAGCACTTCAATATGCATATCTGGTACCACACATCGCTACATGACCTACCGGCACGTGCAATATTTTGTGGTTGGTGTGTAAAGGGGAAGTGGCCTTGCCCATTGTGTCGATAGCGTGTGACTTTCATTTGGCTGGCTAAGGGTCACAAGTATGTATGCTTTGACCAACATCGGCAGTTCCTTCGTCTTGATCACCCATACAGGCAAGATGCTACGCACTTCCAAAAAGGTGTTATTATTGATGACCCGCCACCACCTATTATGACTGGTGCCCAGCTTAAGGATGAGTTAGATGCTCTCGAGGAAAAGCTCGATGGGAAAGGTTTTGTGGGGTATGGAGAGACACACCAGTGGACTCACATTCCAAGCTTATGGAGGCTCCCTTACTTTAAAGATCTTCTACTTCCACACAACATTGATGTAATTCACACTGAAAAGAATATTGCGGAGGCCTTACTCGGCACGCTCCTCGACACCGAGAAGTCAAAGGATAACATTCAGGCTAGGATCGATCAAGCCAAACTATGCAACATGCCAAAATTAAATTTGGTGCCTCGTGCAAAAGGTAATTCTTGGAAGAAGCCACCAGCCCCTTTCACCCCTTCAATGCCCCAAAGGAAGGAAATTCTCCAATGGATTGTGAACAACTTGTACTTCCCTGATGGATATGCAGCTAATATCATGAGGGGAGTGAATATGGCTACAATGCGAATAGGAGGCCTCAAGAGTCATGACTACCATGTATGGCTTGAGCGGATAATGCATGTGATGATTTGAGGGTATGTCAGAGAGGATACTTGGCGAGTGCTGGAGGAGTTGAGCTACTTCTTCCATCAGATTTGTGCCAAAGATTTAGATTATGAAGTGGTTGCAAAGTTGGAGGAACAAGCACCTGAGTTGCTATGCAAGTTAGAGATGATATTTCCGCCAGGTTTCTTTAATCCGATGCAACATATGATCTTACATCTTGCGTATGAGGCTAGAATGGGAGGACTTGTGTAGTTCTGATGGCAGTATGCACCTGAACGGGAGTTCAAACATCTTCGTGGGAAATGTAAGAATAAAGCCCGCATTGCAGCCTCCATAGTCGAGGCATACCTGAACGAGGAGGTGGCCACGACCACGACAAAGTACTATCATGACAGTATTCAGACTAGGTTAAATCCAGCTCCTCGTTACAATGAAGAACCCACCAGTAATGTTTCCGACCTTAGCCTCTTCGAAGGCCAAGGTGGCAAAGCAAGTGGACCGAAGCCTAAGAACTTTTCACCTACTAAGTGGTCGACTATTATGATCTATGTCTTGACCAACATGGAAGAAGTGCAACCGTACATAAAGTAAGTGTAGAACACCTTTATTGACAACTACTCACTAGTCTTGAGTTCTAACTCGAATTCTTCAAATTGCTAGGGAATTCCAGAACGAATTCTGGAAGCTACCATGGCCTCCTAGCGACGAAGAATCAACAAACCTTCTTGAAGATACCAATGCTGATGGCGGTTTCATTTCTTGGTTCTCAAGAAAAGTAACTTTTCTAACTTTATGTTACTTCAAGTTGATCTTACTTGCCTGTAATGCTTCCACTAATGAACCAGACAATTTCCTATTAATCTTGTAGGCATATCAGGAGGTTGATATGGACGCCAAAGTGAGAGAAGTAGCCAAAGGTTTTGAATACGAGGCCAAGTCATAGGCTTACGGCATGAATGGGTATCGCTTCCACACTGATAAACACACGTGTGAGAGGCCCAACCGAAGGTCAATAAATAGTGCGGTCTATTGTCTAGGGACAGATGGACGTCACTACTATGGAACCATCAAAGAAATTTATGAAGTATTGTGGTTTACAGGGAGTGAAGCCCATCGTATTTAGATGCAGCCGGCTCAATCCTGAGAAAGTGAGACGACCCCTAGTATTGGCTTTGTCGAAGTTGAACGAGCTTCGAAATATGCAGGAAATGATGTCTATATTATGTCTCAACAAGCTACACAAGTGTTTTATCTCCCATTTGCGTGCACATCTATGGAATATATCGATCTCTTGAAGTGGGATGTCGTGTACAAGGTACCCCCGCATATCAAGGTACCTACCCCAAACAAGGACGATTACCATATAAACCCTAACACATACAAGGGAGAGTTCTTTCAAGAAGCAGACACTTACGAAGATGAAGATGATGCAAAGGAATATGATGGTGTGCATCACAAACATGATGGTATGGAACATGAGGCCAGGGATGACATGGAAGTAGATAATGCAGAGGATGAATACGAGGATGTTTCTGACCCTCGAGATTTGGCATTACTTATGCGATGGCACATGGGGCTAGATGAGGATGAGGGCCCCCCTGAAGACTTAGAGGATGAATGTATGAACGGGCGTGATAGCGATGATGAAAGCCCTGATCCAAATGTTGCACCTAATATTGACCCTTATTTCTAACAACTCCATGTAATCGTGTGAGAACTCTATGTATGTGTGTCACAAGTCTATGTATTCGTCTGTGTAACAACTCTATGTATTCATGTGTGTAACAACTCTATGTATTCGTGTGTGCAACAACTCTATGTATTAGTGTGTGTAACAACTATATGTATTATTGTGACAATTCCATTTATTCTTCATATGTGATATATTTATTGTATTTACATCAAGTTGTATCATCTGTACTAACTAGTTTGTTCTTCTTCGTATCAGGTGATTGAACATGACAGGTAGCAAGAAGATTCCAAAGGAAAGTTTGAAAAAAGTGAATGATCTGTACAATGATCAACCTGCTCGACCGGTGAAAGCGGTGGCCGCTCCTTCATCAGTTGCCACAACCGCCAAGAAGGCCAAAGGATTGGCGGGTCTAGACACCCGTCCGGCAAAATGTGTGAAACAAGGTTGAGTACCACGCGGGGGAGGAGTAGGAGGCGGACGAGGAGGGGGAGTAGGTGAGGCAGGAGGAGGAGGCGGACGAGGAGGGGGAGTAGGTGAGGCAGGAGGAGGAGGCGGACGAGGAGTACGTAAAGCAGCCCGGAGTAGAGCACCTCTTTCTTCTCCTCGACCCTCTGATG
>NC_041385.1:779592010-779602952 GCF_002162155.2 Triticum dicoccoides
GTGTGAGGAGGAGGACGAGGAGGATTTTGCGGAGGAGGTGGTGGAGGATGAGGAGGAGGAGGTGGTGGAGGACGACGCCGCCAAGAGGAGGCTGGTTGTTCGTCGGGTTTCTGAGGGTGGGGATGGACCCTCACGGGTGACAGAGCACCATGAGGTGAGCGGTTCGCAACCGAGCGGTTCAACTATCAGCACTAATTCCAGAGGGAAAGTGTGGTTGCGTGGTCCTTCAAAGCTTCCAAGACGTCCATATGTGCATAGAGACGTGTTGATTAAACCAATGGGAGAGAAGTGAGTGGTTATCTCGACTCATCCCATATAAATTGTACCTTTTGTCATTTCCTCACATATAATATGACTTCACTCTTCGAAATGCAGAAGCTTAGTAAAAGGTGGTGAGAGGCGTCTGCCACGGTTGCCGAGTGGCATCATTGGGGCTCTTTGTAGGTTAAATTATCCTGGACTGGTCACTTTGCTGAACGGTATCATTGAGCCAACTTGGTCATGGAATCACTACAAACTTGCACCGGATTTCTTGGATATGCGTTAGAGGGTTTTTGAAAACAGAGCCATGCGAGTGGTCAACGATTTCTGGGTAAGTCCTTTCAAACACCTAAATGTCAATACCAAAAGGTTTAAATTTGCCATAGTCATGATTTAATCCTTCTCACATGTATGCATGTTTGTAGGATTTCTATACATGCGTTGAGGGTCATAAGGATCGTGCAAATGTGGTGGTTGAGAATATTGCCAAGAAACTAGTCCACGACATGCACTATGAGGAGCGCGTCCGGTTAGTGGTCAAGTATCACGCAGACTATCACAACCATAGGATTTCCAAACAGGAGGCTCGAGGGACGCATCTTTCACGGGACAATTACTTCAAGGCAAGTGACGATGGATGCTTGCTATTTCCTACACTACAGAAAAATTAGAATCCTTACTAAGATGTATTTATTTAATCTATAGGTGATTCCTCGGTGGTGCACTGACAAACGTCCGTGTTGGGAGAAGATCCTCGAACGGTGGATAGATCCAGGGTGGCAGGATGAACACAAAGTAATATCTGAATGGCATAAGTTGATGGGGGTCGAGGACACCGTCAAGGCAACCTCACCATCCCAGGTGTCGTCTCAAAACATGTAGGCAACCACATCCTTTTCTTTCCATCATGTTCTCTTTCATTTGTGAGCATTCCCTTGATTTTTTGGATCACTTTCTTTTGTAGAAAGAAGACACTGGCAAGGATATCACTTACTTCGAGGCATGGACCATCAAACGTACCAAAGACGACAAGGACAAGGACCCTCTCCACCCGGAGATGGATTGGATCAGCTCTAAAGCCCGGTCAGATGGAGAGAACTACACCAAAAAAATTGAAAGAGACATACGGGCCTGACGCTGATCCTCACGTGCTACCGTTTAACCCACTTGTGGCCATTATCGCGGCAGGCGGTAGACCGAATGGCCGGATGGCGGTTCACCTCAATTCTGTCATAACCTCCTCCCTTCCGAGAGTCAACACGCTCCGTGCTATGAGTACTGGCTCTACTCCTACCGTAGAGCGTCACGTACCACATTCCATGAGCATTATTGAGGATATTCAGGTCAGTGCTTCTTCATTGATCCTTCATGGTCCTTCTTCATTGATCCTTCTTCATTATTGAGGATATTTGCATTTCAACATGAATGACATTTGCATTGCCATATTGTAGACTCGACTGATTGACACCGAGAAAGAACGAGATGAAAACCGGGCCAAGCTGAAGGCACAAGATGATCTAGTGAAGTCTTTACAACATATGGTGGCCAATCTTTATTCCATGCAAGGCCAACCAGTGCCAGAGATGCCACCGACGCCAGAGTGGAACATTGTGAGTTTTGTTCAAACTATTTCTATCACCATTTTTGGCATTACCATATGCATTCATCTCACTATTGGGTCAATCCATCACAGCTCAACCCATCACAAGGGTCGAACAATGTTCCGGTAGTTCCACCTCAAGTTTGTGGAGTTGGGGCAGCAAAGGGAATGATGCCTTCTAATGTCGATGTTATCACTCCGGTTGATGGAGTTGGGGCAGCAAAGGGAATGATGCCTTCTAATGTCGATGTTATCACTCCAATCTCCAAAATCGCGTGAACTTCATGTTATGTTTGAAACTGTTCCTTGTATGTTGAGAACTCTTGCATCTTGAGACTTGTAAACTTGTGGTCTATTGCTTTGATGCACTATTGCTTTTATGTGGAATGTTTTTCAGAATCAATCATTGCTTCTTTTGTTCAATGATGCCTATATGTGACATGTTCTATGTGTGATGAACTATATGCTGCTGCTGTATATGTTTCGCTGCAGGAAAGAAACAGAAACAGGGAAAAAAGGCTCCTGGGCACACCATTGCCGAGGGCTGCTCTCGGCAATGACTATGAAACTGGACCAGAACGCACCCTTTACCGAGAGGACTCTCGGTAAAGGATAATAACCTGTAGCCCTCTTGGCAACTTTACCGAGAGGCCTCTCGGTAAAGGATAATAACCTGTAGCCCTCCTGGCAACTTTACCGAGAGGACTCTCGGTAACGGAAAAAGAATTGCCGACGGTGGCTCTCGGCAAAATATTTTCATGGCTTTTAGGAGAAGTGACGTGGCCCTCCCCTATTGCCTGAGTTTGCCGGGAGTCACACTCGGCAAACATAGCGTTTGCTGACAACGACGCTTGGCAAAGTTGGCCCTCTTTGCCGAGAGTGGCGCTCAGCAAAGATGGCCCTCGGCCTGTTGGCCTGGCCCCACGTGTCAGGAGCTGACACGTGTCAGCCACCTACTAGCTGTATTTGCCGAGCGCTGCGCTCAGCAAAGATGGCCCTCGGCCTGTTCGCCTGGTCCCACGTGTCAGGAGCTGACACGTGTCAGCCACCTATTGGCTGTCTTTGCCGAGCGTGGCTCTCGGCAAAGATGGCCCTCGGCCTGTTCGCCTGGTCCCACGTGTCAGGAACTGACACGCGTCAGCCATCTATTGGCTGACTTGCCGAGCGTGGCGCTCGGCAAAGATGGCACTCGGCATGTTCGCCTGGTCCCACGTGTCAGGAGATGACGCGTGTCAGCCACCTTTTGGCTGACTTTGCCGAGAGCGGCGCTTGGCAAAGATGGACCTCGGCCTGTTCGCCTGGTCCCACATGTCAGGTGCTGACACGTGTCAGCCACCTATTGGCTGTCTTTGCCGAACGTGGCGCTCGGCAAAGATGGCCCTCGGCCTGCTCCCCCTGGCCCCACGTGTCAGGAACCGCCGTCACCATCTGTTATGTGTTAGCTACTTTATTTTGCCGAGTGGTACTGTTTGACTCTCGGCAAAGTCTTTGCCAAGTGCCCGTGTTCTGGCTCTCGGCAAACTCCTGTTTGCCGAAGAGGTGCATGTCGGGTGGCTTTTGCCGGGGGTGACACTTGGCAAAGGCTTTGCCGGCGATTTTCGGCCCTTTGCCGAGTGTCCGTGGCACTCGGTGTACCACAGGATTCCAGTAGTGAGGTCACTGTGAACTTTTTTAGGGAAATAGAAAAAATATTTCGCTCAAAAGAAAAATGCATTTTTTCTTCTATTCCTAAAAATAGCATATTTTTCCTTCTAAGAAAAAGTTCCTACGTAGTTTCTAATAAATGTTTTTTTTCTAGAGGCAATAAATAAATAAAATAAAGCAAATTCAATTCCTCCACCCAATAAAACAGAGATATGAGGCGGATCAGATAGCAAAATATTGATGCAGCAATACTCTCAACAGCTTTGTTCCAGAGTGGAGTTTCTTCTAAACATGATAGGTACAAGTAGAACACCAGCCACGCAAATAATATAACTGTAACTCTGTTCCATCTTCTATGTACCAACTACTACTCTAATCGACATCGATATCCTCCAAACAGCATATTAAATTTTTCCTATGTAAAACTGAGATCTTAAGTTCATAGCAGAAATGGTTAGAATTTGTGAATTGCAACTATGTACTGTGTCAGGAATTATTATATGCAAAGCAAATCTTAAGTTCATAGCAGAAATGGTGAGCTGCAAATCGCATCTCTAGTTCTCCTTTTTTTTATATATATAATTCTAGCATGTTGCACTGCACTGACACCAATGAGGATAAATTAGCTCTGAAATTTTCGTTATCACTTGCTTAATCAAATTTCAGATTTTTTAATCGTGGCCTTATTCCTTCTATCAATGGAAGTTGAATTTGTCAAACATGATTGAGTTATTCCACACTGGACTGAGCAGCATGCGAAAAATCTAATTATCTATCTCCATCATTCTCGCTCTCAAAAGTAAAGGCAGAAAAAGGAGGAATTTTGGTCAACATGTCAGTTCCTAGGGTGGAACTGAAACATATTGTGCAAGTTGGCTACTCTAATATTGGTGCAGAGATTACCAGAAGAAATATGCAAGAGTGGAGTAGCAGAACAAAGAAGTGCACTTTGGATGTGTTTGATAAAGAGAAATAAACAGAAATTTCGTTGTACTATTAGCAACAAAACTGTATTCTAATGTCGCCAAGGTCTGAAGTAATAGTGCACTCCTTATATGAAGGCGAAATGGTTCATAGTGAAATATGAGTAAGACCCTTCAGAAAATTATAAGCAACATATAAGATATAACACCATCGAGCCGGCAAGGTACAACCCTCTCCTGTACACTGTACATGCTAAACAAAAATAGGTGTATGGAAAGTAAAATTGTGTCAAATATATTAAGTTTATTGTATGGTTTGATCTAATCTAATCAACACATATATCCTCCAACTGCATATTGTGCCGGGCAAAAATTATGTAAACTACTGAATCTACAAAAACCATCTAGAAATAGCAGCAACATATTGTGTCCAATAATTGCATTCAGCCAGTACAAACAATATAAGTGCCACATAACTAGGTAAGACAATCATCTCCAATAGATACAGGACAATTATTTTCAGTAGTGTGTGTACTACTGTAGCAAGGGGTACTCCCACCAGCCAGAATGTTCACACAAGTAAGCTCTTCAGCCAACATTTAGGCCTGCATTATTTGTTGTGGTGGATATGTTGGGCTGCTATCAGAAGGGTGGTGGTGGTGGTGGTGAGCCGCCTGGGCCCGGGGGTCCGAAGAATGGGGCGCAGCAGTCTTGGAGCAGGCAGCAACAACAGAGGAGGTAGAAGCTGCACAAGAAGTATCCGTCCTGAGTTTCAGAGAATATAAACAATCTGTTTCAAACAGGGAAAAAAAATTCAAAAGAAGAAATATAAACGATCGACTAATGTATGCTTCGCCACTTATATATTGCAATTTGATTGAGTTGACCACTAAACCACTAACCATCTAACTGAATGAATTGCTTTCTCTTTTCTTTTGGAGATGTTGATGTTGATAATACTAATTTGATGATTTCGCTGGCAAAAATGCACAGTTTAAATTTCTGTTAGTAGCTGAGGATTCAACTTACCAGGACCCGAAGAAGCCACCAAACCAAGGCCCCCAAGAACCAGGGCCAGGGCCTCCCCAACCTGGTCCTCCAGGCCCACGAGGACCCATTCCACCAACCAGAAACAACTGGTTAATACAGACTACAGCTTCACAAGAACTCAGCCAGGACACAATACAAGAGTTGATGCCCCAATTGGAGATGAAGAAGAATTTATAGATGTAGGGTGAGAATAAGTAGCTGTACATGCACCTGCCGTTCCAAGGATCACCTCTGAGTCTTGACTCTCACCCACTGGTCAGTCAGGTCTATGTTCCAAGTTCCAACTACTATTCTGAACCCTCAGCCTACTCTTGCCTTGCATTACGAGTACAAGTTTGAGTTCATTCTAATCAACACCTGTGTCCTCCCAATAGCATATAGTGTATGTTAAAGTAAAACAACAGTCGGCAAAAATACGTGAACATCTGAATCTAGAAACAGCAGCTACAAATTGTGTCAGGTATTTATATATGCAAAGTAAGTACATCTTAAGTTATTAGCATCATCGGTGAGCTTATATTGCTTCATTATATCACTTTGCTTACATGTCAGAGAACACCCTCTGACGAGAAACAATATTAGGCTTCTGTTTCTGTGTGCTGAAAAGATGATAATCAAGCTGAGGGAAGAGAGCAGGCTGAAAATGTGTTTTTGGCTTCAACTTATAAGGAAGAAGCAGATAAAACTAAGTGTCTTTTTCCAGCCATAACCCCTGTATGTTACATGTCCCTCATGTCTTGCCAATTACCACGACGGTCATTCGCTGCAGATACAAATGATCTTCATGTAAAGTCTGCACATAATAAAATTCAGCGGCAGTTCCATGTTTAGACGGAAAAAATCTGCTACTCTTGGCAACATACGTTTATGATCTACAGACTATTGGTCGACTTATCTGAAAAATACTTTGTACAGACTACAGAAACATTGTCCATATGGTTTTGATTTTTGTACATAACCAGATTACCAATAGTATCAGAAGCCTACTTGTATAGAACAGTATATTTTGTACAGAACCGTCCAAAGTGTTTGCTGCTCATGTAGCTTAATCAATTAACCTTGTAAGGCCTTTTTTTCTCCCGGTGAAGTTTTTATAGTGTGTTTGAGTCAAGGTTTTGGTTACCAGTCGAAATTTCAAGATTTCCCATGGTTACCACGTATTTCCGTGCCCCTCGGTAAATCATCATACCGAGCAAAAAATACCATTTTTTTGAAATTTTTGAATTTAAACACTCGATTTACAGTAAGGTATGTAGGGTCTAATTAATGCAATGAAAGTTGGTTATGGCATGTTGGTAGCAACCTAGTTCCTGTTTTGAGAGGTCTCTGGTTTGAATATTCGTTCATTTTCTTATTTGAATTCAAAATTCAAATATAAAATTCGCTCGAAATATTCTCGGTATTTGTCGGTATTTCTCGGTAACCGTGGTAACCACATTTATCAGTCCCCCTCGGTAAAATTACCTCATTCGGTAACCAAAACCTTGGTTTGAGTACGATTCTGGGGATAGAAAATAGTGCAAGTTTCTGCATATTTTCTACTATGGCTGGTATGAAGCTCCGAACTATGAGTTTGCATCTGATTTCACATGCTGGCTTATGAAAAATGAATTATGACAGAACATTTCACTGAGCAGTGGACTATGATGCAACCATTTAATTTAACTACTACTGCTCCATGGTCTTCTAAAAATTCAGATGTAGCTTACAAGTCAACAAAGAATCTGTCTATGCTCATCGTCAGCTTCAACGAAGGGTAGAAACAGGGAACACCCCTACTAATAATGACTATTAAGAAGACCACTAAATAAAAATGGTAATGTCAATTCTTCAATTCAAGAAATATGGTACTAAGAACTAAGAACTAAGAACAACAACAACAACAACAACAACAACAAAGCCTTTAGTCCCAAACAAGTTGGGGTAGGCTAGAGGTGAAACCCATAAGATCTCGCAACCAATTCATGGCTCTGGCACATGGATAGCAAGCTTCCACGCACCCCTGTCCATAGCTAGCTTTTTGTCGATACTCCAATCCTTCAGGTCTCTCTTAACGGACTCCTCCCATGTCAAAATCGGTCGACCCCGCCCTCTCTTCACATTCTCCGCATGCTTTAGCCGTCCGCTATGCACTGGAGCTTCTGGAGGCCTGCGCTGAATATGCCCAAACCATCTCAAACGATGTTGGACAAGCTTCTTCTCAATTGGTGCTACCCCAACTCTATCTCGTATATCATCATTCCGGACTCGATCCTACCTCGTGTGGCCACACATCCATCTCAACATACGCATCTCCGCCACACCTAACTGTTGAACATGTCGCCTTTTAGTCGGCCAACACTCCGCGCCATACAACATTGCGGGTCGAACCGCCGTCCTGTAGAACTTGCCTTTTAGCTTTTGTGGCACTCTCTTGTCACAGAGAATGCCAGAAGCTTGGCGCCACTTCATCCATCCGGCTTTGATTCGATGGTTCACATCTTCATCAATACCCCCATCCTCCTGCAACATTGACCCCAAATACCGAAAGGTGTCCTTCTGAGGTACCACCTGGCCATCAAGGCTAACCTCCTCCTCCTCATAGCTAGTAGTACTGAAACCGCACATCATGTACTCGGTTTTAGTTCTACTAAGCCTAAACCCTATCTTTTGGGTTTCATCTCCATAAGAGTGGCTGAGTTTTTACGTTGGCTCGCCAAGCCTATCACAACCCTCCTCCTTTACCCGGGCTTGGGACCGGCTATGTTGAGACAACATAGGCGGAGTTAACTAAGAACTAAGAACACCACTAGAAAATTCAATTCCTGCCGACACATGAGGTGGTTCAGCTGGCAAATATTTCAAAAGCAGAGCAAAGCATCAACACGGCATTAATCACTTCAACCAAAAGGGAGACAAGCAATATAACATTCAGAGCTTATGATCCTAACTTATATTACATCAATGCCTAAAAACAAGATGCCAGCAGGCTCATAGTTGATCATTCCATAGATATTGCGGCTCATAAGGAAACGACAACTAGTCCGTTAAGAACCACCACCTCACTGAACAGCGATCAGATGAAAAGTGAAGCATTCACAGCATAACCTTTTAGAGCCGGAAAAAAGGTATGCTGAACAAGACTTTGCTTGAGCTGACAATGATAAACACAGAGGCGTTGGAGATCAAAATTGAAACTGTCAATCAATTTGCCATCTGTGTCAATGTGAAACGCCGACCAACCAAAATTGACCAGCAAGAGCATGCCACCATCCCCCGAAACATCGTTCACATCCCAAAGATTAATATCCCGAAAGTCATAGTCTACATAATCTTTGACCCGGCCCCTGATTTCTTCAACTGGCAGTCTGATTTGGTACTTTAAGTCCCAAACCTCGCTTTCGTAGTTCTGCAACACCCATATACCAACAGTGTTCTTGTCATCGTCATGGCAATAGATGCCAAGCATGCCACCCTTCTCAAAGATATATCCCTGGGTGGGAACAATTGGAGAATGCATCTGCCGGAACGACTCGGCTATGGTGTCGAATACTATTATGGGTTTGCTTTCACGCTGTGTGCTTCCCCTCCGATGATACACTGGGTTTGGGTACCAATGCAGACCATCACGCACGTGGACAGGTTCGTCGAGCAACTCTGCCTTCGTCTCCGGCCACCCGATGTACCTCGGTGACTGGTCGGGTCCCAACGGAAGGACAAAGCAGCCAATTTGATCTTTCGGCGAGTCCTTGCGGCTCGCCTGGTGCAGTAGCAGGCGGTACTCGCCGGTAGGTCGGTGTGGGTATATCCCCAAGGTGTCAAAGTCCCACGGCGGCCCTACGACGGAGGCGAGCTCATGCGTGGTCGGGTTGCAGATAGAGATGTGGGATCCGCATATACCCTTGTAGTACGTGGAGAGGACGAGGAGGCCGTCGCACGAGGCATCCACATATAAGTGCCTGTCAAGCCGGGCGACCCTATGGAGCTGCGCGTTTGCGGCGGCAAGGCGAGAATGTCATGGTGGCGGAAGGCGAGGACGCATCTCTCGCCAGACAAAATGTGGAAGGTGGGCTGGCGGGCGTGGTGGGCGAGGAGGAAGCCGTGGGCGGAGGTGGCGCGGCGCCAGGAGCGGCGGACGGCGCGGCAGCGGAGGAGGGATTTGGGGTCGAGGCGGACGAGGATCTCCCAGATCACGATCTCATCCGGGAGGCTGCTGAGGAGAGGCGTCGCTCGTCCTGCCGTGGCCACCTCCGCCATGATCGCCGGCTGGGAACGACAAGAATCGTGCGCTTGTGCTGGTGGCGGCGGAGCGGAGGGGAGGAGATTGAAATGGGCACGGCCCAGGTTCTCTTGGATGAGAGAAATAGTGTCCCTCAAATGGGCTGGGCTTAGCCCAGAAGCAGATTACTGCGGACTTCTTCATTTTGGCAGTGAGATCACTGAGAAATTTGGTAGGTATTGCAACGGATTTTTAATTTGCTTGGTGTATTGTACTGCAACAATTCTTCCTTGCCAACGGAAAATAGATTTTTGTTTTCAAAAAATAAGAAAAATATTTTTCCTAGAGAAAAAAAATGTTTTTCCCTTAAAAAATACTGCTCCCTCCGTTCACTTTTGTAAGCCGTTTCAGACAACTGAAAACGGACTGTTTTGCACATTGTCTGAAATGTCTTCAAGGCCTTATAAAAGTGAACAGAGGGAGTACGACGTACACAAGAACTTATGTGTCCTCGTATATGGTACACATTTTGTTTCTTTGAACGTATATATGTTAAAGATCAAACATCACACCAAGCAATGGAGAAGGGGAATAACAATGTCCAATTCTGTCAATAAGACGATCTTGAGTCTCCATAAGACCCACCTAACCTCTGATGCAATTATAAATCCAGGAAGAAAAAGAAATTATATAGAGCACTTCATTGAGAAGTTGACTATGATGCGCGACCATTTCATTTAACGAATAACGAGCAGTGCTCCAAGCCCAAGGTTTCCCTGAAAATCAGATGCCTCTTTTCATAGCTACAACGGATGGGTAGGGAGGAGAGCTGCATTGTCCATTCTTCAGTTCAAGAAAAAGGCGACACAGGGCATTTATATTGCTAACAGAGGATGGTTATCTGTTTCATGATATGCTCCAATCAACCCATTTATCTTCCGAGCATGATACATTCTGTGTATGTAAAAGTAGAACACCTGCCAGGCAAGAATATATAGTTGTGACTCTCACCCACTAGACCCTTTGGCCTATGTTCCAACTTCCAACTACTACTCTGACCTCCCTTCCAGCTCTTGCCTTGCATTACAGAGTACAAGTTTGACTTCAATCTCTGGTGGCCTGGTGTGTGATCAACTGAACCTGCACTATCATGCTCAGTCTAAACAATTTAATTTCATGCTATGATCAAATCTAATTTAAAACAGCTGCATGGCAAAGCACACCTCCAGTTCTCAATGTTTTATAATCTAGCATGCTGCACTGGAC